>NC_141151.1:60360357-60666948 GCF_053477565.2 Lygodium microphyllum | reverse complement strand
CGAACGAGACGGGCCAAGATCATAAGTCTGCGGCCAAGGCAAGAAGGTCGAAGTCTCGATGGCTCCTAAAAAGGCACAAGGTGCAACTAGAGGAGGGTCATCTCCTAGCATCCATGTGGACATTTCACCACAAGTCCAGGTTTTCTTCCTAATTTTGATTTACGTCATAATATTACAACTGTGCATGGATCATTTATGGAATTAGGATGTACTTTTTTGATTGAAATACTTTGGCTAATAGCTCACGATTGAAGAATTCGGTCATTGCTATTTTTCAATGAATCGAACAAAAAAAGAAAGCATAAGATCTCTATGCATTCTTAGCAAATGGTTTTTATGCATTACAAAGTAATAAATTTAGATCAACTAATGACCATCTTCACAAGTCAAAATTATGGTAGTACACTTCGATTATGCATGGAAAGAATAAATCGCATATCACATTATTAGACATCTTTTCTTCGAAATGATTCTTTAAAGAAGGTTGCTAATAACCATAGGAAATTGCAAGGCATGGAAATGATTCTAGGGCTGCATGAAGTAGATTAATCTCTAGGAAATTGGCATAAAACTCAAATCAAATTATGTAAGTAGTTACGAAAGATTGTGTAAGTTCAGCATACGAATAACTCATTTAAAAATGAAAGTAGAAAAAGGTTGCATGGTTCATTTTAATCATAAAACCCTAAAGCTTAGTAGCATGAATCTTGATTGCACGTTATAGAAGGAGCAATAGGAATTATGCCATAACTTAACATACACTTCGATCCTAACCAAAAAAGTTAGGGACTGTAAATCTAAACATACGTAGGCAATAAATTGTGTGCTTACGAGAATGGTATTGTAATGCAACTACTTTTTCCCCTATTTGATCAAGATAATATCTTCATGAATAGAAAAGTAAATTGGTTTACCCTAAACACCTAAAACCGTGAAGGAGTCGCTTAGGAAGGGTTAAATCGATGCAATATATCCCAAAGTGCTAACTAGGGTTTAGCACGTTGAGGACGTGACCTAGTCGCACTTATTGCCAAGATAAAACTCTCGTATCTCTAAAGACCTACCCACATTCACAGAATGTAGGGACAATAGGACATATTTACAAGAAACGATCTAGGGTTTCTCCCTAAGGATCGCTCGCTAAAAAGATGAAACTCGGTTTGAATTTGGAACCCTAGGACCGACAATGTCGGCCTAGTGAAATCACGAACAGATTGTTATGAAGACACCCTAACCCTGTTTCCTATCTAATCATAATTTCGTGATTAGAAGGCGCCGTTCGATGGTTAAAAGAGTCCCATGGATTAGATGCGACACTTGTGCAACATGTTGTAGAGTCGCATGATCTTGTGATTTGATCACAAGGGAATGGCCAAATTCCTTGGAATGAGATTGGCAGATTCTTGCACAAGTTTATCTTGCAAGAGAATGAGTAGTCATCCTGACATAGCCCCTTTCTTGGGAAAAGAATCAAGATAAGGGGATTAGAAGCAAAAGACCAAACAGTAAATTGGAATAACATATTTACTGCTAATAGAACTTAAGGTATTGGTTAAGTTGGGTTAATAGGGTACGGCCCTAACCCAAGGACATAAGGGTTAACAAACAAACCCTTGGGAATATTTCCGAGTCACAATTGATCCCGGATTGAGTGCTGGATGCATTCGGAAAGAAGGATTCACTCCTTAGCAGTTGGCCAAAATAACGACCACTGGAAATGATTGTGCTTGTAATAGTTTAGAGAGCACTATTTGCTTTGTTTGCTCAAAGAATTAAATGATGAAAACATATCTAATGCTTTAGGTTGAAGGCCTGAAGGGAGAGGCAGCTTCAATTACCCCCGACTGCCTGCCTGACCCTAACCAAGGGAGTTGTTAACTGCATCGGGAAGGTGGACCGAATCCGCCGCAAGAGTTCTCTCGGTTGAGCGCTACTTGGAGCAGGAGGACGCTTGGGTGCCAGGGGGGGCTCTAGCCGTAATCCCTCGCCTTCCCGGACCTACACAACAGTCCAACGTGACTGGGATTGGATCTCGAGGCCCACATACTAGTCTATTGGCAGAATCTTGGATTAGGAATCCTTGTGGATTGCTGGATAGCCTTCACGAGGATTATGGATAAGCCTATGGGCTAGACTTTATAAATGTATTTCAAAGATAAATATGATAACCTATTAAAAAGGAGCTTGTTTGACACTGCTTTTCTATGTCAAGTGCTACGATTATGTGAAGGAACCGGTGCCTAACAGGCTAATTAAGGAAGCTGATTGATGCATGTCTAGCTAAATGTTGTAGGTAATTAGACAACTAAAACAACCTGAGGAAAGTGTGGTGGATGTGGCCATGGTCCGTCCTATGGATGGGTGGTCCCGATTGACCGGGAACTTTTCTTAATCATAAATGACAGCAAGAAGATTGTTTCAAAGTATACGAACAACAAGGGTACTGACCTAGAATCTAGGTTATAGTAATTCCGATTTACATTGTTTTAGGGGAACGGAAGGGACTATCCCTTATGGCAGAGAGATCGAGCCTTGCATCCCTCTCATTTCCCATCACTACAACAGAAACGAGACATAGACGCGCATGTTAGACGCGCAAAGTCGGGCGCGTCTATCATAGTGTCTATAAGTGCGTGTAAACGTGCGTGTAAATAGACGCGAATTGTGTGTCTATATATCCGCGCAAATAGACGCTAATATAGACGCGCCAATAGACACACAATTATTTAACCACCTAAAATTGCAATTCACATAATTAAAAAATCAAAGTTAATAATTATTTAACCACCTGAAATTGATTCTTGAGCATGCACGTGTGCGCATGATAAAAACCATAGAATTAAGAATACACATTGAATCATTGAATTAAAAAAATAGAGTTAATAATTACTCGAAGTACCATTGGCATCCTCGAAGTGAGCAAGGGCACCACAATCTTGGGTATTTCTCTTTTCATCTATACGTTGAGTTCAAAGATGTTTACCCTCACACCAAAGTGCATTGAATAATGTGCACTAGTCATAAAAGATAAAAGATCAAACTAGACATGCTGGACCCTCACGAGGTGTTCAAATAACTAGACATGCTAGACCCTCACGAGATGTCTGTAGCAAAATATACTGGGTAGATGAAAGAGCCCTTAAGCTATGGTACACTTACTTGGGCCTTAAAATAAAGATCAGCATTACTCCTACTCTAGACTTGGATAAAAGTCCCAGTGAAGACTCGAGTGTTTTATGGCTCGAGACTCAATCTATGAATGGAAAAACATCACGTCTACATCTAGGTTCTATCCCACCCTTCAAGTTCAAAAAGGGCATTGGGTTTGGAATTCTTGGCTTTTTTAAAGGCAAGCCAAAACCATTGAATAGTTTGATGGAAGGCCCTCCCTTTTTCTATTTTGAAAATGTTGAGAACGTTCCCAATTGAGAGTGGGAGACCATCAAATGGCATTTTAATGGCATAGATCCAGAGTTCACAGACTCTAGATATTTTTTAGCATGCTTTAGGCTGAGATGGTTATGTTTGTAACCTTCCAGTAGATGGAAGAAGGTTGATCCTTCCCCCTGCTCCCATGACAATCTTTGAGGTGCTTCCGAAAACAAAGAAGTATTGGCCCCCATGGGATCCGAGAGAGAAGATAAATTGCATAGACACACGGGGTGCCCCTAGCACTATATGTGGATTGATCAGAAAAATATTTTCTTCCCACAAAGAAAGCAAGATACCTTCTTATCTTCAACATGAGATTGTCCTGGAATGCAAAATATGGAAATTGGTTTGGGTCAGTCCAGGCCAAGCTGCCCCACTTCAACCCCATGAGATTGAGCTGGTGCTTGGATATGATTGTGACCACACTTGAGGCTGCTCTACCCTTTCATATCGGTATGATGCATTGGGCAACTCATTTCAGGTCAATACTATTGCGTACAGTCTTTCACCACTGAAAGAATTATATCCGCAAGGTTTAACAATTCTATCCTTATTCTCGAGCCTTGGTCGGAAAGAAGTGGCATTGCATAAATTGGGTATAATTTTGAAGGTTGTTGTTATTGTGGAGATCAATGATAAATGGCAAAACATAATATCCAGCTAGTAGAACAAAACCTTACAAACAGGCCGATTTCAAATGGAGGATGATGTTAGAGATCTTACTGATGATAAGTTGGCTGAGATTGTGGATGCAGTGGGAAAGATTGACCTCATAATTGGGGGAAGCCCCTGCAACAATCTCTCAGGCAACAATAGAGTAAGCAGGGTAGGCTTGGGTGGCAAAGAATCCTATCTTTTCTTTAAATTTCCCAAGATTCTGAGTAGTTTAAAAGATATCATGCAAGCAAGAGGTTACCTGAATATGACCAAACCTCTTAACAGCTAGTATTTTTTTGAATAGGACATGATTGGATGTATATACGACATAATTACACCTAGATCATATGCTAGGATATGATATACATATATAGCATCATACGGACATGATATACATGTATATACGACATGATATACATGTATAGAGCATATATATGTATAGGACATGATATACATTACCAACTTTACTTCTTTCTAAGTATTATAAATATACATCAAATCATTCATATAAGAGATTCAATCTTTCAACTTATACATATTTAAGATCTAGTATGTAAGCATAATTTTAAATTTGATAATATTGGAATAAATCATATGGAGATAAACTCAAATTTTTTATGAACCCATCCAACCCCCCGCCCCCCACCAAAAGCATACACAGACATAAACACACACACACCCTCTCCACTCTTAGTTAACTAGCTATATTTAGATTTAATTATGGACTTATTTTCCCTAGCACTAAATGGTAGAAATAACCACCATATTAAAGAAGTAGGAGGCCTCAAACTAAGTAGTCACGCTGTCGGAGGGGTTTTTGTCGAAAGGTCGAATCCACCAAGGATCAAAAGTAGAAGGAAGTAGAGATAGGAGATGGAAGAGAAGATAGAGAATACCCAAGTGGTAAATACAACAAAAAAAAATCACAATAAATTGAATCAATATGTATTAAAAAAACTTGGAATCTTTGCACTACTCAGAAGAAATCTCTAGGTATTAGTTCTCGTGGAGCTCCTTCGTGGACCAAAAATGTGGATCATAAAAATTAGCTCTTTCTCTGCTGCCCGGAACCCAAATCTGATGGCTCTGTTGGCTCCAAAAGGAAGGTAAAACTGCAGGACACCTGCTCACCGATCTCCCAGATCACAGCTCCTTCTTCTTCTTTCAGTTCAATCAATAGCTTTCAGCCTGTTTACAGCGATCGCGATGCGCGCGATTTCGTCAATCTGTCTTCTTTATGAAAAATCTCCTAATTGGCTGAAAGAGCAACTAACTTTTTGCATGCCATCCTAATCTAGAAGCTTTTTCTAACTTTTTCGGATTTTCACAATAAATAATATCAAAAATAGGCTAAAATTATCCAAAAATCTAGTATTTTCGGATAATCCATGCAACTCACACTACTACTCATGGCTTAGATCACATTGACTCTCTAGATCAATAAAGAAGTCGGATGATGATGCATTCCATACTTTTTTATACTCTGTCCTCATAACATAACGACATCCACCCCCTATGAACCTGCACATCCTCCGGTATGTGCCAAAATCCTAGTTGTCACTGGATTCTGAGTCCTCCTCATCCTCTGCAACCATATCCTTTACTTCTTCATCTTCCATATCTTTCTGGCTAGCCCCTGTATCATGGCCACTATTTTCTTCCAATTCTGGCAACTCATAAACATTAGATTCATGCCTTTTGAATAATTTGATTCTTTTTCCTACTACCAGAAGTTTTATGGCTATCCCATCCAGCTCATTTAATGCATAAGTAGGTTTATCGAACACCTGTGTTAGCACATAGGGTCCAAACCATCTTTTGGAAACTTTACGCATGGCACTATGCTGGTTATCTAAACTACTATCATAAACCAATACCCAATCCCCATCTTGTATGGTTCTTGGTCTCAATCTATGTCTTTTGTCAAGCCGTTTCTTGTGCTGTATCCTTGCTGCCCTTAACTTTGCAATTTCTGTCTCTATGTCTTCTAACTTTCTTTCCAACTGTCTAATGCGTAAGGCCAACAACTCCTCTCGGTTCAACTCCTCCTCCCAAGGTAACACACTCCATGTGATACATGTGGCACAGTAAATATGACCATAGGAGGGACAACATTTGGATCCACACAACCTATTTTACTTAGCTGAAATGCAAATGCCTTCCCATGTCTAGCCAACATCCACATAAAAAAATCTCTCTCAGCAAGCAAAAGAAACCCTTCTGCACTAACTTCCACATTAAAAAATCTCTCTCAACAAGCAAAAGAAACCCTTCTGCACTAACTTTCAATTCGTGTAATGTTTCAGATGTAAACTGGTGACCTATATCTTTAGGATCCCGTAAGCTTGGCTGCCTTGACACTTTTGAATACATACCCTCACTCTCTAGTGGAAGTGGCAAAGCAATTGGTTTCACCTTTTTGTTAACTGTCTTATATATTGTCTCCACAAGTGCTTCAGCCCATTGTAATCCTTCCTGCTCAGCAAATAATGCTATAACATCATACATATCCAAAGAACATACTGACAACACTCTATTTTCAGCCTCATTTTTTTACATGTATAGTTGCTGAAATTTCAGCCATAGTGTTACTAATATTCAGCCCATAAAGGATGCCTGAAATGCCATCATTTTCAGCTAACATCCCCAATGATCTCAGTTTCTTAATAGCCCGTTTCATAGATATGCGTTCAGCCCTACACATAGCTTCTATAGGCTTAAACCAAGCTGTAAACTGAGAATTACCAATAGTAAATACATGCTTCATTTCATCAAGAGGCAAGTACACCCTCTGAATAGCACTACTGTAGCCCCGCATTATAGCAGTGCTTAATGAAAATCCAGGTCTTTGAATTCCCTTGCATTTGGAACCAAAGGGGACTCTGGAAGCGTATAACGATTTTTCTAGGATGATTAACACAAACAGTAAGAAATTGGATTGCTTTTCTCCCATCCTTGCTTCTAACTCTTGCATAAGAAGAACTATCATCAAGCACCTTTGTTTCCATAAGCACACCTGTAATATAGGGCTATCCCAAAATCACTGCATATGAGAAATTATCTTGCACAAAGAAGTGTTGCTCTTTATGTACATCACCAATATTCACTTTTACATTAGGACATGCTGCATAGAGCTCCCTTGAAGAATTATTTGCAGCCCTCATATGCCAACCATGATCAGTGTCCATAGGCCATGCACCATTTTCATACAATCCGCGCTCAATGACATTTATCTTAGACCCATGGTCAAGTAAAGCAACGCAAGGAGTTTCACGCTCCCCTATTTTCACTACCATTTCAGTGGTAGCTCTAGCCCAATGATTTCTTGTGTAGTGACTTCCATGAATAAATCCTAGAGTCTCTTCTTCATATTGTTGCATTTTCCTTACTCCACCATGCATATTGCTACAAGACAATGCATTTTCAGCCACTTTCTTCTCTTTTCCACATGTTGTCCACTAATTAGTAGCATCCTACATAGATAATCCACTACTTAGCCTATAATTCTCACCATGGATACAAGACCAATTGGCATTGGTTTGGCATTGGGTCAGGATGATGTTGATGGGAATAGATATGCCATTCGGTTTGAAGCAAATGTTGTAAATGAATGGCAACGACAGTATTCTTAAGTCAAAACAAAGCTTTGGGGTGCATTGACAACCCTTATGTGTGATAGGGAGTATTTTATGGGAGCTTATGTAGTGGTAGAGACTGATTGTGTATCTCTACTGGGCATGATAGTAAATTGCTCAACTCCTAATATTGTGATGTTAGGGTGGATTGCATATATAAAGTCACTTAACCCTGATTTTTAGCATATTGCAGGTAGAGAAAACCCTGTGGCTGATATGCTTTCACCAGCAAGGTTCGAAGATCAAGAAAAGCTAATGGAAGATAAAGAGGACGATGTAGTAGGTGCGGAAAATGACTTTATGATAGCAAGGAATGAGTATGCAGCTGTTGTTACTAAAAATGCGACTATTGTAATAGGGATTTCAACACTAAGAAAAGAGCTTACTACCATAGAGAAGAGATGGGCAATAGAGAGAAAGCATCATTAGTGTTATGCTTTAGTGAAAACACAAATTTTGAAAGAGTTGTATGAGGACTATTGGCTGAAAATAGGCCAATATCTTAGCATCATGACAAAGAAGCTTGAGTGGTCTAAGTTGAATTCAAAAGGATTAAAAGAAAATCTTATGGGTTTTTCTTGAAAGATGGATATTTGTGGAAGCATGTAAAGAAAAAGAGAGGAGCTCCAGTACGTGTATTGGGAGAAAAGGCTTCTCAACAACAGGTGATGCAGGAGTTTCATGGAAGTTTATGGGCTAGACATGGAGGATTTTGAGACACATTTGGAAGCCATGAAGGCTTGAGAAGGTGAAAAGAGAGTTTCTTGATAATTTCTATCATGCCTCAAAATACCCTCTTACACCTTATATACCATCAGTGTGATTGGTATATTCCCATGCCATGTTTCCATGATCTCCATTCATTACAAACCATCCCGTCTCATAAAGTTTTTGTTCTAAAAAACAAGGAATGTAGTCATGGACTGTAAGGGTGTGATGTAGGAAATCAGCCATAACTTTGTGTGAGAAACTCCGAATGGGACAGTTGAGGTGTCATTACGGAGCCCATGAGATGTACTTTTAGCCCATGTGGGTGAGGCGGGGCTGCAATCAGGTCAGGACCAAAACTATTACAAAATAGAGGGCTGTCTCGGAATTACTAGTGTGTTGTCCCAGATGGTATGGCTGGAGAAAAACAGTCATAACTTCCACTAGGGAACTCTGATCGAGGCAAGTAAGGTGTTGGCACGGAGCTCTCGAGGTGTACTTTCAGCCCATGTATGGAGAATAGGGCTGAAAATGGACCAGGATTAAAACTGGTACAAAACAAGTGGCTGTCCAGATGCAAACTGCAGCCCAAAACAGGTGTCATGGTTAAGTTCCAACCAATACGGCCTCCTTGAGGTGTGGAAATTCATCCAAAATAGATGATGGATGCCAAGAGGCTTCCTCTATTGGTAGGCCTTGCCATTTGATCACGTATTCCCACCCGGTTTAAGAGTGCTATCTTTATTTTGTTAACAAGGCACACATCTAGACACAAAGTCTTTAACATCCCGCCATAGGCCTTTCCAATGGAAGCTTTTTGAAACTCGGTCATATGTTTTGAAGACCCCTAAGTGGCTAGCAATCGGTGAAGAATGCATCTCTTCAAGGATCCTTTGGGTGAAAGGAGAGGTATGGGGAATCACAATACAGCCATGGATCCAAATGAGGCCATTGTGGAGCTGATATTGGGAATTGTCATCCATGACACCTTGCTGTAATTTCTGGAAAAGAAGGCTGAATTCATCTTCAAGCAAGTATGCCTCTTGGAGCCCTTCAATCCAATCATGGTGGAGTTTAGTGATGGATGAAACCTTGCATGCCCACATGCGAGAGAGTGCATCAACCACTACATTGTCCTTGCCACGTGTGTGGGTAATCTCAAAGTCATAGTTTTGTAGGGTAGCCACCCATCTATGTTGTTTGGGAGTGAGGTTGGGCTGAGTCAAGAAGTATTTGAGCACACGGTGGTCACTTTTCACCTTAAATCTGCTACCATATAATTAGTGATGCCACTTTTTGATAGCATGAATGACTGCCAACATCTCCTGATAAAATCATGCAACTCTCTCTCTTTATCATCCAATTTTCGGCTCTCAAATGCTATTACCCCATGTTCTTGCAACAAGACTGCACCAATACCCCTTCCACTAGCATCACACTGGATGGTAAAATCCTTTGAAAAGTCGGGGCCTACGAGGATAGGGGCTGAAGTGAGCAAGTCTTTCAATTGTTGAAAACTACGGTCAGCCAATTCATCCCATAGGAAAGCCTCTTTTTTCAGCATGTCTGTTAACGGGGCTGCAATTGTGGCATAATGGCGAATAAATCTCCGATAAAAAGAGGAGCAAGGAGGTAGTGGTAGTGGGGGTGGGCCACTCCCGGACACATTCACTTTCTTAGGATTAGCTTGGATGCCTTTTTCACTAACAATGTGCCCCAAGTACTCAACCTCTGTTTGCATGAAGACGCACTTGCTTTCTTTGGCAAATAGCCGGTGCTCTCTCAGTACATCAAAAATTTTCCTGACATGCTTCAAATGCTCATGCAGTGACTTTTTGTAAATGAGTATATCATCAAAGAATACCAACGCAAACTGGAAAATCCATGGCTGCAATATTTTGTTCATTAAGCTCTGAAATGTGGCGGGTGCATTAGTGATCCCAAATGGCACAACAAGGAAATGGTACAAGCCACAGTCAGTCCAAAAGGTTGTTTTGACTTCATCACCCACCCTCATTCTGATTTGGTGGTAACCAGATCGCAAATCAATCTTGATGAAGTAGCGTGCTCCCTTGAGTTCATCAAGAAAGTCATCAATTCGAGGGATGGGGTATCTATTTTTTACGGTGATCTTATTGAGATCACAATAGTCAATGCACAATCGGAAAGATTCGTCATTTTTCTTAACCAATAGAATCGGGGAGGCATAAGGGGGAAATCTAGGCTCTATGAATCCCATCTCAGTGAGCTCCTTGACTTGCTTTGCTACTTCCTCTCTCTCACATTTAGAGAGTCGATATGGGGGTTTATTGATGGGCTTGGCATAGGGCTCGAAGTCAATCGGGTGATCCACCGATCTCTGAGGTGGAAGGGTAGTGGGGGGCTGAAATAGGTTCTCATATTCAGCCAAAAGCGCTTTTAGTGCTGCATTTTGCTTCCCCAAGGTGTGTTGGTCATCATTATCCTTATGAAAATGCAAGACAAAGATTTGAGAGCGTTTCTTGAATTCTTTTTTGAGTTGTCTTGCTGTTATAAGCTGAAAGTCTGCATTTTCTTTGATTCCCTTCAAGTGTACAAGCTGCCCATGCATTACAAACTCCATATATAGCTGAGAGAAGTCCATAGAGATTTTTCCCAACTGCTCAAGCCAGTCACATCCCAAAACAACATCCACGGGGCCCATATCAAGGGTAATTAAGTCCACCTTTGCTGTGTAATTTCAGCCAGCATAAGAGACACTTGTGTGCATACATGGGAGCTCACTTTCTCATTTCCATTGGCCACTTGAACCCGAAGAGGTTGCTGTAATTCAGTGGAAACACATGTCAAAAGGCCAAGAGTCGATTTATTCACAAAACTATGCGTGCTGCCACTATCTATGAGGATGTATACACTCTTGCCATCAATGTTACCATGCACTCGTAGGGTGTTCGGGCTCCTAGAGCCGGTCCATGCATCCATGGAGATCGAGCAAGCTGATATAGTGGTGAATGAGGGGCGCCAAGGGTCATCCCAAGCATGCCATCAATGGCGCAGCCACCGGGTCAAAAGGGAACCCATCCGGTGAGTCATAAAACTAATCGGTATCAAGATCCTCTTCATATTCAGCATTTTCAACAAGTGTCATCATGGGAGAGTTATCATGCAAGTCCTCTTCTAACTTGTCACTATCTTCTAGCACATACATGCTATTCAACTTGACAATGGCGTTCTTAAAGGGGCATTTGGATGCATGATCAGTCGTGTACTTATCCCTGCATTTAAAGCACAAGCCTTTGGCTTTTCTATCCTTGACAACTTCAGGAGGAATGAATTTTGACCATAAGGACTAAAGCCATTCCTTGTCTTATTTTCAGCATAGTTTGGGTCACTTTTGAAGGGTGGTGCTGTCCCAAAACTGCCATATTTCCTTTCAGCATTAAAAGTGGGGTAAGTAGGGATTTTGGGGCTGCCATTCCCTCCATTATTTCTGCGATAATTATTAGCATATGGGGGTTGCCTGATAGGGTATCTTTGTTGTCTTGCGATGGGCTGCATACCCTCATTGCGACAGTATTTCCGACCATAGAGTTCAGTAATTCTATGGCTGCAAACAGGGTGGCTGGCTTTTGAGCCATTACATCAGCTGAGAGATGTGCATCTAGCCCATAAATGTATTTATGCAATTTGGCCTCATCACTGACTGCCTCAGCATACATAGATAGGTTCATAAATTGGTTGGTATACTCCCTCACGGTGAGATTTTGCTGATCAAACTGATACAATTTCCTATCCAAGCGTTCTTTTTCCACCGGGGAGACAAAAACTTGGATCATATGCATCTTCAACTCTTCCCAATCACGAAACTGTTGATTTTCTCTTTGAACGAATATCCACCATGTGTGGGAAAAACCTTCTAAATGAAGGGAGGCAAAAATGATATTTGCCTCATCGGTACGAGGGTAGATGAGAAAATAGGCTTCCAATTTAGAGGTCCATTCCTCTAGTTCAGCTAGGGATGAGGACTGCCCATTGAATTTAGTAAATACAATCTTGTCATGCAGCTCATTTGGGCCTTGCTGCCTATGAATGCCATGTGCTACATACTGCCTATACATGCATTGCTGTCCAATCCCCAGCTGTCAAAAATTTCCATGGGGGCCATGCTGCCCTTGCATTACATGAGGACCAAATTGCCCATTAGTACCTTGCTGTCCAAAATGTCCATGCTGCCCGTTACCATATGCATGCTGCCCATTGCCATATGCATGCTGTCCATTGCCATATGCATGCTGTCCATTGCCATGTGCATGTTGCCCATTGCCATGTGCATGCTGCCCATGCACTCCATGCATTCCATGCTACCCAAGATTTGCATTGGAGCCATTTCCATTATTGAAATAGCTTCCGTTACAGGGGAGTTGGGGTGCCAAGGATGGGCTTGAAGGATTCGTAATGGGGGAGGGAAGGAGGGGCTCATCATGTCGAGTGGAGGGCTCACCTGTCTCATAAGTGCTATGGGGAATACCATGGGTACCACCGAAACCTTGTGGGCTACGCCTGGTCTCCAAGGAGGGAGGGCGGTTAGCCTCGCGGGCCAGGAGCGTTTAAGACTCACTTTGCACTAAATGCTTATGACGATTTTGCGTTTGTATCCCTATATAAACGAACACCTTCCCTTCTCTTGAGAGGGAGATCCCATAACTTATAGGCATAATGCCTCGTAATACACACATAGGGAAGCACCTCTCAGTTGATTGCCGCGGCTCCAGTGCGACTCTCCTACACCTCGGGGATTGGCCCCAAGATACATATAACATTTGCACAAACTCCACTCTTTCATAATTCAGCGTTCAAGGAGATTTTGATTTGCCTCACAAAACTTTCCCCAACGGAAGCACCCGTCTAAACCTATAGCTTAGGTTTCCTATCCTCTCAGCACTGGTCAAAGTTTATCAAACAAGTGCAATGCATTCCAGGAGATACCACTTGACATGCTTTATGCAAGGTGCATGACAATTGTGCAAAACCATTTTATGATTAAAAAACCAGCCATGTGAGGTGCGGAAAATAGCCCTTTCATGAATTTTAACTAAGCGTTACTTGCTACGTTGCTTTAGAGACTAGCACCGGAACTTCCGTGCTACTAGTCGCCTATATTTAATTATGGAACGATTCCTAAATGCTATACACAAAGAGGGAAATCAGAATTTGTATTTCTTCAACAATTAGATCATCGCACAAACTTCATCCCCCCCTCACCGTTTAGGTATTGCTGCGGTGCATACATGTAAATGGTTGTTTTGTATCATTTTTGTATGTAAAAACCAATAAACACATACTATAACACAAAGGAAGAGGCCAAACAGAGGCTTGACCTCATGCTTTAACGTTGCCAAACATTCACGCACATAAATCTTATTTTTTCATATTTTTTAAGCGCGAAAACTTGAATATTCTCTATTTTTCACTATTTTTTCTTATTTATTATTCATGGAAAATAGGTATTTTTTTATTTATTTGTGTTGGCTTATTATTTTGACTGAAACTTAACATTTTCTTTGAGTTTACTTCACTTCCATCCTTTCTCCCAACTCAAAATCGAAAAAAAACCACTAATTTCCATTAAAAATGGCATTTTGCAGGTTTTAAAGAAATAATTACGGCTCTAAATCATCATGGGTTCTACATTTCTGTAGTTACAACCCTCAATCATAATGCTACCAAGGTTCAAACAAAAATTCATTGCATATGAACAACATTTGGACCATGAAACAACAAAAACAAGTAAATTTCTTCATAAAATTGGAGCATACCACGTGTCTTGCGTGTTGTGGATTTTTAAATAATTATTCTGGATAGCCCACGGACCAACCAACAACCATTCTTCAATGCTGAACCTCTTTCCTCAGCCTCCTCTTCATCTTGAAGCAATCCGATCACAGCCGGACAAGCATTCTTCAGCCCCTCTTCTTCTTGATTTCTTGCACATGAATTACCTCTATGCAGGAGAGAGAGAGAGAGGAGAGAGAAATACTGGTTTTTTATCTCCACAACCAGGCAACCAATTGAGGAGCAGAGACCGGCGATGGGGGGGGTTGTTTGTAGGTACCACAATCCATCTCTCCACCAAATTTAGCCATGGCGCCTTCATCCCTGTCAGGTGGTAAAAGAAATGCCCCCCCCCCCACTCACGAAAATTTTTATACTCTAAACATAGATGATTTTAGAAGCTTTGTGGATCCCAATCAAAATAATATGCTCTCATGATCATGTTTTTCAAGATCCTACATGCCTTGCTGATATGTGTGTAGGCACCCAAGATAAAAAGCAGAGAATGTAGGCGCACACATCCAGATGCCCAAGAAAACATTACAACTAGCAAATTTTACTTGTTCAATAAGCATTCTATTAGATAGGGATGCACAATTCCAAATCAACTATAGGGAAAATCAAAATGCAAGCAGTTGTACTTGGAAATTTGAACAAGCATGTGATGCCACATAGTCTGAAGGTGCATGGTTGGGGATGAGATCGAATGACATCCCATGCTAAACATTATTTTAGGTCGAGAATGAGTTTTACTTCAAGAGTGATCTGTGATCCTTTGGGGGATAGTAAGCTAATTGTTGGATCGAGCATCAAGCAATTTGGTATGCAAAAGAAAGTCCATAAGAGAGGAAGACACTTTGATGATTAACAAGGAGTCGGAGCACATGAACTTCGACCACAGTGCATGTAGTAGTTAATGAAATTAATGGGACCTCTAGGCTCTCTCTCTCTCTCTCTATCTATATATATATATATATATATATATATATATATATATATATATATATATATATATCCACCAATCAAACATTGGATTACCTTTTATTTTTAAAGCTTTTAGGGTAAAGGTGGAAATAGAGTGTTGTCTAACAATCCTCCATTATATTTTCTTTCTTTTTTAGTTCTACAAATACTTTACAATGGTCAAATTATTTATACCATATGAAGCTCAAAGAAAAAACATTGGGATAGTTCAAAAAAGAGTGAAAATGAGGGGCCAATAGAGTCACACTAAAGGATGCATTGTTTTAAGGTTTTACGAAATCCAAACTAAAAAATATATACATGGCTCAATTGTTTGACTAACGTAAGCTCATCAGTGAATTTAAAAAAATTATATCACAATGTAAAGTGGCTAAAAAAGCTGCATCTTCCTTGTAAAATTGTCACTTAATTGGGGTGGGGTGTGTTTTCCTTTTGGGAGGGCATCACTTTATTGGCCCCTTTACCCTATCTACATGGAAACTACTAGCATCATGATTCATGAGTTTTATTTTTCTTTTTTGTGAGTTTTGGGACTATTATTTTGTGAGATTTAGTGTTTACTTTATCTAAGTGACTAGTATTGCATCTCCATCATAACACCTCTATATCAAAACCAAAATATATATTTGATGACCCTTACTATTCTCGTTAAAAGCTTAAAATGAAGTCATGGATTGTGTGTAAGAAATTGGAAAAGCATTGTTTCATGTGTGGAACCAAACAACAAAAACGTATGACAAATAGCCAAGAAGAGTTTTTGGTTACTACAAATGTAAACTCCATAGTTCATAAGCCTTATTCCATAGGTAAACCTTGATTGTTGACCCAAGGTGAGCCGGCTCAATGTGGTCTCCCTCACCTAAAAGCTTCTTCTCTAGCTTCATGGTGACAATTTTTTACTATGTTTCAGGAGGGCAATTAGTACCTTGGAAATATTTGGTCATTCACCTTGAGGAGTAGTTTGGTTCTTCTTGAATGCACTTTTGATTCACTTCCTTGCATGAAATCCAATGCTAGTTTTTGGAGGTGATTTGTGAGTCTAATCCTCAATGTGATCTATGGCTTAGGGTTTGATTCTGCATATGGTTGAGTATCAGTGTTTAAATTTGAATCCCATTTTGGGCATCTTAAGGATTTTGGGTGTCAATTGACACCTAAAATTTGACGACAAGGGGTCGAAGTGAAACCTAAAAATTTGAGTAAAGGTTTTAAATGAAGTCTACTCGTATAGGGTACAGTTTCACCATAAGACATATGCATATATATGCATATATATATATATATATATATATATATATATATATAGCCACTAGAGATTAACCCCTGGGCCCTAACCTAAGGGTTGAGAGTTGAGACTCAAGAGAACTTGAGCCTTGGAAGTTGGTTAGGTTGACCCTTCACCCTTAAGCCTTAATGTCTTAAAAAAAGGGGTAAAAGATCATAATTTCATATTACCATTTAGGACTCATGACTTATTGTTCGTCGGTCGATCCATATTCTTCATACTTTCGAGCATCCATAAAATATGAGTTGTGACCTGTCACTTTGATGCAGTGAGCTGCGACAAAGGCATTGAAGGTGCGGGCACAGGGGCACTCTACAGAGGCTTAGAAAGGAGGAGTTGCGAAAGGAGGAGAAGGTTGATGGTTCTTGAGCGGCATGCAGTGCACTTCAAGTGTGCAAGCAGTGGAACAAGCCGTCTTGCATAGTGATACTAGTGAAACGAGTTTCGAGTCATCACTCCAAGGCAGAGACGGTGAAGCTTCAAGCGTAGGGGTAGAGGCATAGGAAGCAGGATTTGCAAAAGGAGGAGAAGGATGATGGTATCTAGGCAGTGGGCCACTTGGACTACACAGATTTGTGCAGGCGACAATGAAAGAAGCCTTCATACATAGTAGGGGGCCGACTGGCCGATGCGCAGAGCGTTCGCATGAAAATGCAGCTAATAATCTTATTTCTAATAGCTACCTGTACTAATAACCTTATTTCTACTTGGAATACTACTTGTACTAATAATCTCATTTCTTATAATGTCACTTTGTTTTCCTTACAACACCCAATCACAAACCACAATCTTAAAGGTTTAGAGACTTGATATATAGAGAGACAAAGTCTCACTACCACTACAAGATATAGGCCTTATACCAACGTTAAAAGCGACAAAAATGCAAATAGAAAAGTTTGCCCCCGTCGTTGCAAAAAGCGTCGTTATTGGCGAGACCATAAAACACTCGGTATCAGTGTCGCTATCAGCGTCGGTATTGGCGACACTGGTATCAGCGTCGGTATCAATGTCGCATGGATACCGACGCCAATACCTGATAGCGACGGTTTGCGACGTAAATAACGACGCCAATAACAACGCAAGCAGTAAAATTTGTGATGCTAATAGCGACGGTAACAGGGAAAAAAAACTTTTGTGGCAGGGCAGCAAGTTGCCCTGCCACATATAGCACTGTGTGCTTTATTAGAGCCATACAAAATAGTTTCTGCACTGTGTACAATGCGCTTGCAAACAAAAACAATGTATACTGAAATCATAATACTGACACATGAAATAAATACATGATCGCATAATAATCTATTGATACAATCATGACAAGATATCACTAATACATAGATCAGGCGACTCAAAAATAAAGGTGTGTGAGCTCCAGGGATCCAAGGGCGAGCTACATATCCTCGCCCTTCGAAAGCTCATCCCGCCGCAAAGGAGCATCAAATGGACTCTGTAGAAAAAGAAACAACACATCAGTCCACCATACAATAATGCATTCTAATTAAACATGGTAACTACGGACAAGAAAGATGAGTGACTTACAGGGCCGTTGCGTCTATACAATCGGTCAATCAATTAAGTGAGACCGTGCCTCTCTGCATATCAAGTCTCAAGGCCAGTCAGATCGTGATTTGTAATGGAGTGCTGCAAAGAAAACAAAATGCTAACTGTTAGAAACATGATTGTCAATACAAAGAATATTGCAAAAAAATAAACAAGCAAAAAAAAAAGAAAAACTTACAAAGTCCTCCAAATATGTCATGTGGCCACCACTCCCAAGATGATGGACCACTCCGGCCTCGAGTCGTGCCCTCGCCACCTCGCGCTGCTGACTCCAACATCCTAGAGAATCTGTAGCCTCCTCTCTCAGTCGGCGCCAGTTGTCTGCATCTAACCACTCGGGCTTTGCAGCCCCACTCTTGGTTGCCTTGCGTGCGTCGGATCGTCTGTGTGACATATATGCACGCATGCAATCCATCATCCAACCCATAGAGAATCTATTTACTAAGGCTCGGATCAGAAACTCCTCGTGCAAGGATGCAACTATGTAGTCCTTGTTCCCCTCCGGTATGTTCTTCCAATGATCCAAGACGTTATGCCAAAAAACTTGTTGGCACAACTCTCTCATGCGAGCCATCATCCTCCTCCCCTTATCATTCATGATGATGGCTCCTGACCTACCATCAACTAGATATCCATATCCCCATGGAGTCTGCCTAAGATGGGTCCTCTCCTATCTACGTCCACGATCCTAGGCATATCCAGGAGACCCCTGTGCATCCGGTGTACCGACCGAGGTAATATCTCACGGAGTGGGACCCATAGGGGTGCCACCTGCTGCTGATGGCTGAGCAAAAGCCGAAATAACTTTAGCAGATGTCCCTACAAGTGTAACAAATCCCTGAGGTGACGCAACTTCAGCTGAACGATGAGACGGAGACACCGCGTCCATGCATCCATAGCATCCACCTGAGCTTGAGCCACACTCCCTGGAAGGGGTACGAGAGTGAGAAGTCGCACCTGTATCGCGTGTCAATCACAGGCTCACTACATCTGTATCTCTGCAGTATCCCCCTAACCCCGAAGCACTCCCTCCCTTTGGCCCAAGTCTAGAGCATCGAGCTCATCTTCTTGAAGCTGAAGCATCCGATCGCGCTGAAGTAGATCTATCAGAGCGCCCTAACAAAGGCCGAGACAGCTCCTGCTCTGCCATCTCTTTGAATCTCGCGATCTGGTCTGGAGACATGCGTGTGAAGATATCCTGTAACTCCTCATCGCTTATCTCTCGATTCATCCTGAAAATATCACCTGTAGAGATAAAAAATGATGTTAGAATAATCAATTTAGATCATACAAAGCACAGTAATATAAATCCTTTTTAAAAAAATCTCACTTAAAATGCATATCTTATGTACCCTTATAAGCGGTTGGTCAACGAATTGAGTAAGTGGATGCTCCAAGTATGAAGTATCCTATGGTCCCATGTCAATCTCTTGACAGAACTCCGCATACACTGGAAGGTCGATAGACATGTCACCACAAAAGATTGAGTCCACCTCGTTCTCAAAGAATTCTTAGACTCCTGTATTTCCATCATTGTTAGCTGATGCTGGCTCCAAGCTTTTGACGGCCTCCACCCCTTGCAATATCGACCCCTTTATTTGCATATTATCTTCATCTATGCGCACTACAACAAAAAGGTCTCATAGAAGCACATTTAGACGTGATTTTTGAATACAGAGAAATTCTTATGGGCATGTCTATCCGCCCGTCTATTTGCGCATTTACCATTTCGCGTCTATATTGGCGTGTATCAAAAAATTTACACGCACAAATAGACGCGCAATAGATGCACATATACACGCGCATATAGACACCCTGGTAGATGCGCTTTTACAAGCACTGATAGACGCGAACGAAAAACAAAAAATGTCTCTTTTTTTAAAAAGATATTTAAATTTTTTTAAAATTTGAAATATGAAGCGCGTGTATAAGCACGTGTAGTCTGCACTATAAACGCGCATATAAACGCGAATTATCTACAATTTAGACGCGCGGATAGACACGCAAAACAGAACTGGAAAAATAAAACAAAACATGCTCTCTGGGTTTTTTTTTTCCCCCTCCCATACATCAGATTGTGCATTTGGGAAAAAGACAATGTATCTTACGGGCACAAGAATTGAAAATAAAAGTCCATGTATTCATTATATATCAAAAGCATTTACAAGGGAAGTTTAAGTGCTTGCGACCTAAAGCGTAGCCGTAAGCAGTAGGCTCAAAGAGATATCATACATATACAAGAAAAGAAGGCCTCATGAGGAGGTATGGTGCTCCTCTACGAATCTGAAGAGGAAATATATTCGCTAGTACCACCATGGCTACTAGCATCGCTATCCCCCTCCTCGCTATGCTCCACATCCGGGTTCGCCTGCACACACTAAAGATCAGGGTTGCTTACATAGACAAGGTGGAGAAAAAGTTATAATTAGCTATAATTTTAATAGGAAAGTAAGAAAAACATACCTCCTCTGGTTGTCGAATCCTCATGGCCCGGTTGTATTGGTCCTCAGTGATGAGACCCTCCTCATAGAAGTGAAGCCATGTCGCTGCGCGGTTATGGCCTCGATGGTAACCTACCTCTCTAGGAGTAGGTGTCCTACCAACGACGGTAGTCTACAAAACATTTAGATATATACAAATAATTATGAGTCACAATATATTAGAATAAAATATATAAAGAATTGAAAAAAATATAAATTTAAAAAAACTAAAAATCAAAATATACTTACAAACTCTGCCTCCCACGACTCTCTGCCGCCCGATCCGTATGCGACGATCCCATGGTTTCCATTTGGATCCGTTGCGCCTCTGCTTGCTGGCGACTCTTCACTTTCTCAGCTGCTTTCTTCTTGGCTTTCTTCCACTCTATGCGGTGGCACATAAGTGGTTGGCTATAGGCTCCACGCCCCTCCTCTAGCCTCCGCAGTGAGTCCCTGGCCTGTGTCATGAGGTGGGATCTTTTGTTGTGAAGAATATCCCTCACTTTTGTGCGTCCCCAATCATCCGAGAATCGCTGACCCTCAGGATTTGGGTACCTCCTATGGACTGCCCTCAATACCTCCTACCACAAGCCGTTTTTCTGATTTTTGAAGGCAATGAAACAATCTTTATACGTCGCATGCACGACGCTCCTCATGTACGCCATTACATTCCTTTCCTCATCATCATGAAAGATGCCACCAGCATCTGTAACTCTATAGTACTGGCATACAAACTCCTCTACGTGATCTACTGGTGAGGGTGATCGCTCGCCACCTCCTAGGCAACCCCCACACAAGCCTCATTCTCCCCCTCGACTCTCCCTCCTCCCTCTCTGTCAACTACCCTCTGCCTCGTTGGACGCACGAGCTTCTGCACATGCACATGCTTCTGCAGATGCTTGTGCTTCAACCGATGCACGTGGATCTTACGGAGTACTTGCATATGGAGTACCTGCATATTGAGTACCTGCATCATGTGGAGTACTTGCATGTGGAGTCTGGGAAGTAGTGCTAGGCAAAGACGTCAGAGGCATCCCAGACATGACACTAAACACCTCGTCTGTTGTGGGAGAGCAGCCAAGGTGTCTGGTCATCTCTCCTATGAAGTCTTCCCTACTAGGAAAACCTCCAAAAAATGCATTGACCCCCTGCCAAAGGAGGCCAATGTATCATTCATGCATCCACATCCGGGTCATTGCTAGATGAACCAGGATACAACATCTGCAAAAAAAACACAGGAAAAAGATAAATTTATTTGCATACAAAAAATCATATATTACCTACATTTTCAAATATATTTCTTTAGACATTGAGCATAAAACTTAAGTGCTAATGCTTCTCATAAACAAGAAAACTGATAAACACAAACATGGGATTGGTCACATTCATCATTGCAAAAATATATTGTTTACTATCAGAACTGGGAGACCTGGCGCATGTATCCCCGTGTCTAAATTGTAGGTTAGATGCACCCTCAGACGCGCTCCAGAGTGAACCTTCTATCCAGTGCGTCTATCTGCGCATCTAGGATACAGCACAGACGCGCTGTCAGACGCACATTCCAGGCCAATGCGCGTGTATAATCGCGTGTAGACTGCATGTCAACCTTTTGTGCAGCGCGTGTATCATCGTGTGTACATTGCAGAGTACACGCGCCAGCACATGCGCTCTAAGACGCGCCCTCAGATGCTATGGGAGGAAACATTTTTCGCGTCTATATCTGCATCTACACTGAAATGTAGATGCGCTATCAGACGCGCTCGGTCGGCCGATTTTAGGCCGACGACCGCCATTGATGATTTACAAAATGCAATACATAATGGAATCACAAATCCTAAATACACAGATAGAGCAGAGAGAGGAAGAGAGAAACAGAGAGAGAGAGAGAGAGAGAGAGAGAGAGAGAGAGAGAGAGAGAGAGAGAAAGAGAGAGAGAGAGAGAGAGAGAGAGAGACTCACCTTGGGTGTTTGGTGTGGCGGGTGGTGGCACTTCTTCCTTCTCCTTCTTCCTCCCCTTGGTAAGTTACCCTCCCTTGATGCTTGCTTGCTGCTTCTTCTTATTCTCCTCTCTCTTGTTCTCTCTTTCTTCTTCTCCTTGGCTTTCCTTTTTCCCTTCTTGTGTGTTTGAAATGAAAGAAGAGGTGAGTCATGAGGAGATGAGGCATGAAGAGACTGCATGTCGGCTAAACTCAAGCTTCAGAACCGCAAAAAATGCAGGAAAGGAAATGCGCATTTTGAAAAGAAATGATTTAAGTATGCTTTGAATTTTGACGTGTGCATCTATTTTTGCGTGTACGTGCACGTCTATTTTTCAGATAGACGCGAGTATAGACGCGAATATAGACGTGGAAATAGACGCGATATAGACGCATAGGTAAATACGGCTATAGACGCGCAGTTAGGCTTTGTCATAATTTTTTGTTTTTAAGATAAGTTTTGATAGTGAATTCTTATCATAAGTTTGAATGTATTTATGATGATTTTTGTGTATTTAAAATTGAGATCTTATGTAAACATATGAATGACAAATATTTTGATGTTGTCATGAATTAGGTTTAATCATGTCAACGTCGTCATCACCTAGTGCGATGCAAGCTGATGAGTCAATGAGCACATCCTCAAGTGAGGATGAAACATTGCGTCTTCATAATCGAGATGCATGGCTACGACAAAAAACTAAATGCATGTGTGATCGTTGTCGAGGGTGTATTTTTCAAGCACGTCAAATTGCAATGTCACACCTCAGCTTGTATGGAGAATGGGACCGAGAAAAATCACCGGTATTCATTGCTTTTTTTTACCACTAAGATTACATGTCTATGTTACGGGAATTATATATCAATGTACATGAAACGCTCTTTTGTGGTTGAGCAGGATGCGGTGCCACATCCTCAGATGCTCCCTCCCGGGCGTCGAGAGGCTGCAAAACGTCGACGCGAGGAGGCAGAGTCTTCAAGAAGAGTAGAGACTGGTGACCATGATAGTAGCCCTCATGAAATGCCCCATCAAGTTGTAGAGGATAAGATTTTGGACAACATGGTACACCATCTATTTTCGCAATCAGTTCAGGGAGAAGGTCACTCTACGAAGCTAGATGATCCACTATATGTAGCATCATCTACTCCGTTGTATGAAGGTTGTACGTACTCCATTCTTCGTGCGTCCCTCGAGATACTTAACTTGCAAACAATTTATGGATGGAGTAATGTCAGTTTGGATGCGTTATTGAAGTAGGTATCAATTCAGTTTGGCTTATGAATCATAATATTAATTGTTCTATTTTGAAATCAGACAGAAATATATGTTGGTAGTTTTTTAACTCACTTTTAAAAATATATGTAAGTTATTATCACGAATGCTTCCAAAAGAAAACAAATTGCCAACTAAGAGAGAGCAAGCAAGACATTACTTGACATCTCTAGGAGGACTCAATTATGTCAAGATCCATGCATGTGTCAATGATTGTGTCTTATTTCGTGGGATTCATGAGTTCGCACGAGAGTGTCCTGTTTGTGGCAAATCAAGATACGAAGTGGAGATGAAGTCAATGGATGTGCCTCGTAAGGTTTTGCGACATTTTTCGATTGTTCCACGTATAAAACTTATGTTCAAGTGTAAGTCTATTGGAAAGCTCATGTCATGGCATGCTAGTCATCATTCAAGTGATGAAAAATGGAGGATCCCTGCAGACACACCGGCATGGCAACATATAGATAATTTGTGGCCCGTTTTCAAAGAAGAGGCAAGAAATTTGAGATTTGGTCTAGGTATGGATGGAATCAATCCATTTGGCATCAAAAGCACATCATACAGTGTATGGCCAGTGGTATTGGTAAACTATAATATTCCTCCATCCATGGCAATTAAAAAGGGACATGTAATGTTGTCCCTTCTGATTCTTGGAAAGCACAAGGTAAAAAACATGGACTGAACTCTATATTTTTTCGTCTTCCGTATTGGACTGAACTCAAGATCAATCACCTGTTGGACCCCATGCACATATTCAAAAATGTTGTATCTACATTATGGGATCACTTGATAGGGGCTCGTGATTCAGTTAATGTAAGGGAGCATTTACGTAACATTGGTCGCATGAGACGAGCCTGGCCACGCATTGGACCCAGAGGAAAGATTGAGCTACCCCATGCAACTTGGATGTTGTCAAAGAACGAGGAAAAAATACTGAAGGAACAAATATATAGCTTTCGAACACCCACAAGATGTATGAGATGTCTCAAGGGAGCGTTCATAAAGAAAAAGAAAAGAGGTGTGGAGCAACTATCTGGTTTGAAGTCCCACGATTGGCACAAAATGATTCAAGTAAGGGTATCTCTAACCATGAATATAGTAATTAGTGGAGTAACTATGTGTAAACTTTGAGGTATGATGACTTTTTCCTCAACTAATCATTTGATCTATGAATATTGTTTACATTCAGTTCATACTTCCTACTAGCATATCCCATTGTGTATCCAAAGATGTACGTGATATCATTTACAAGATGGGAGAGCTTGTGAGATGTGTATACATTGTAATTTTTCATTATATATCTTTGAATTTCTACACAAAAATAAACAAGCACATCATACATCTTGACAGATACGTGAGCTCGAAGGAAATTGATCCAGACACATTGCAAGATGCTCGATTATTATCTGTTGAGGTGGTTTGTTTGGTGGAGGAAATTTTTCATCGATCCATTTTAACTACTCAATTACATTTACTCGTACATTTGATTGATGAGATCGCACTTTGTGGGGCACTTCATGTAAGGTGGATGTTTTTTCTTGAGCGCTTCATGAAAACCTTGAAAGATTTTGTGAGGCAAAAAGCACGGCCTAAGGGAAGCATGGTTGAGGGTTGGCTAGTGCAATCATCCCTTGTTTATATCTCTGAATATCTTGCTGAAGTGGATCCCTCTCAACCACGACTATGGAAAGATGATGAAGACTTGAGGATGACCTCTATAGTACCTCAAGGAAAAGGAATGAGTAAAGTGCTAACAAAAGAAGAACTTCGTAAGTTAAATAGTTTTTGTGTGCTCAATAGTGATGTAATGAGCAAATGGTGACACTATATAATGAAGCAAGGGCAAGAAGAAAAAGCGAAAGACAAGAATTTTGCACTAGATATGGATGTACTGTCTCATTTCTAGATCATCTAAATGCGCTCCCACGTCATATTGATATAGATTGGTTACATGAGAAAATGGAGAGAATGGAAAAAGAGTCTCAAGAAGAGTGGGAATACGCACGAGGTTGCTTATCAAAGGTGAGACATACTATCAATTAATTTGTTTCTATAAGTTTTATTTTATATAAATAATTGACATGTTTGATCTTTTATCTTTTACTACTAGTGCACATTATTCAATGCACTTTGGTGTGAGGGTAAACATCTTCAAACTCAACATATAGATGAAAAGAGAAATACCTAAGATTGTGGTGTCCTTGCTCACTTCGAGGATGCCAATGGTACCATGGAAGGTTATTGTGGCTTGATCCAAGATATTCTAAAGCTTGACTTCAGATGATTCTTTATATATATACTGGATGTGAAGTGGTTTAAAGAAGTTGTAACAAATGGTGAGCATTGCACAATCAGACGTCATCCAAGTGGTTTTGTAATCAATGACTCTACAAAATTTCACCAAAACAAGAATAACACATTAGTACTACCTCAACAATGCGAGCAGGTATACATGCAAAGGCTAACTTTTTTATATGTATACATGTGATACATATACACAATATAATAAGTACTTGAGTTTTTTGCTTTTGTTTTTCAAATACAGGTTGTGTATCATCCAATGGTAAATAATAACCGATGGTGGTATGTCATCCCTATATCTAATCGTTCAAAACCAATATATGGTAATATCAGACATGGAGATAGCATATGACAATCCAACAATTAATGATGATGTGCATGATGACACCATAATGGATGATATGCGTGATATAGTACAAGATGAACCTCACGAGGATGTTCAAGGAAACGCAGAAGAAGACAATAATATGATTGTCGATGATATTGATGAAGTTATTGAGCAATATAGCAACACATCTCATAGTGGGATAGACTTATTTGTTTCGTTACCTCTTGGTAACATAGACCTAGAAGTAGACAGTTTAGCAAGGGCTGATCTCATTGAAGATGAGATGGATCATTCACTGTAACATACTTAATTTGCTTATTGATTCAATGTGTATTTCTAATTCTATGGTTTTTATCATGCGCATACGTGCATACTCAAGAATCAAAAGTCAAGTTTAAAGCTAAACTGAATTTTCCATAATAAAAAGGAAGTATCTTTTATCATCTTCAAGTACGTAGAGAAATTACGAGATACATATTGCAATGGTTGCTACTAATTGTAAGGTTTCTGTCTCTTGCCACTAATTACTTATATCAGGCTTGTCAACTGGAGGAACTGCCGTTCATTAGAGAGCAATAAAAAAGTAACTATTAACTCTATTTTTTTAATTCAATGATTCAATGTGTATTCTTAATTTTATGGTTTTTATCATGCGCACACGTGCATGCTCAAGAATCAATTTCAGGTGGTTAAATAATTATTAACTTTGGCTTTTTAATTATGTGAATTGCCAATTTTAGGTGGTTAAATAATTGTGCGTCTGCTGGCGCGTCTATATTGGCGTCTATTTGCGTGGATATATAGACGCAAAATTCGTGTCTATTTACACGCACGTTTAGATGCACTTATAGACGCTATGATAGACGCGCCCGACTTTGCGCGTCTAACATGCGCGTCTATGCCTCGTTTCTTTAGTAGTGGCTCGGAACATCGCTTTGATCATATACTCTCACACTTCGGGGAGTTGAAGGTAATACATACCACCATCGAGGTTGTCAGGGGTTTGGATAAAAGATTACCTATTCACAAATACGTACAAGAGAGTTCAAACCATTGTGACATAAACCATGTCGTAATACAATTAGCAAATAAATGAGTCCATGCACCTGTTCACAATGGGCCGGCAACACAAAGGTGTCACGCAAATCCGTCCATTTTTTTTCAAAATCTATTTCGAGAAATCCAGATGGACCTCGTCGAACTGTTGCTCCAGCTCCTCCAAGTACCACTTTGAACCACTGCACATCAAATAGTATCATGGAGAAGCTACGGTAATCCACCGTAACAATACTTTGCAAGTTTCCAAAACACTCCATCTCATCCACAACCATGTTTGGATCCATTGCTTGTCACCGACTCTTTTGCTCGAACCTTGCCATGATACCACAGTCCATTGTGGAGTGCATTTTGTCAATACTCTCCACACGAAAATGTCGTCCGTGCAACCATGTTGCACTATACTGTACATTGAAACACTCAAATTAGATGTTGCATATAAAATTTAGATACGACAAATTCTAAACCTCTCATCACCTTTGGGCTACATCCCCTCGAGATTTCCCACTCCTCCCCATTGAGACCTCTGTCCCTTCGCGAGACGTTGCGGTCAAAGCTCCATTACAAGACCAAATGGGTTCACGCCATCCATTGCAAGACCGAGACAAAGATTCCTTGGCTCTCGGGCAAAATTTTAGTTAGTTTCAAATAGGACAAACCCTCTATGCAATTAACATCATACCCTCTAATGGGATTATCAGCTCAGGCACTCTATCCATTGCACACCCACAAACTCTTCTTGCGGGCCACAATAGGTGCATTCCTTAGGATGGAATGGCACCTCTCTATAGACATTTCTAGGACACATCTAATATTATTGTATATGATATTTAGTTACAATTTGAATGTAAAGCATGATTGGTACACACTTTTCTTACTGCTAACTCAAAGTTTGGGATTGCTTGGTCAATGATTTTTTATTGAAACTTGCCGAAGAGTCGCACGTGGTCTATAGACAAGAAACCTTTTTGTTGAATTGCTAGCTTGCACCAAGTACAATGGCTTTAGACATACTGATTGAGATACACCTCACGATCTTAACGTCATGGCCATCATCGTTGTGTCCATTTCACTTATGTTACAACAGATAATATGCTTTTATTTTCCTCATTGTTTCTCTCCCTCACCCTCCTCTCTTTGCTTCTCCCTGCCTCCCCGCCTCTCTATCTCTCTTTGTTTCTCCCTCTCTTTATTTCTCTCTTTTCCTCTTTGTTATTTTTCCTCTCCTCTCTCTATTTCTCCCTCTCCCTCTCTCTTTCCCTCTCCCTCAATGCATCTCTCCACAAACAAAAATAATGAGAGAAAAACATAAATTTGAAAAATAAAGAAATGAGACGCAATGTCTCTCTCCTTCTCTTTATCTCTCTCTTTCCCCTCTCTCTATACTTTTCTCTCTCTTCTCTCTCTCATTCTCTCTTTGTTTCTCTATTTCTCTCTCTCCCTCTATTTTTTCCCCTCCCTATCTCTCTCCTCTATTTTTCTCTTTCCATCCATCTCTCTTTTTCTCTATCATTCCATCTCTCTATATCCTTTTCTCTCCGCTCCTTTCTCTCTCTCTTCCTCCATCTCTCTATTTGGAGATTTAGGTTACCAATCCCTATAATTAGGGACAAATACATACCAAAGGAATAGTCTTTGGGTGATATTTCTTTGATAGTGTTGGTTGAGACATGTATGAAAGTATTCATGTGTGCTCTTGAGTATGCAAAGATTTTTCAATCCAATCTCAAACATTGGTTAAGAGCAATTATATTACCATATTAAAAAATGCTAGGGAAAATAGAAAGAAATCTAACAACATGACAAAGAAATAACATAATCAAATGACTTCTATGAATACACTATAATGGGACATTGAATCTCTTTGTCTTAGTGACTAAGGTACATGTGAGTTGAAAGTGGTGTTAGAGATGCTAAGAGTAGCTCTTAGAATATACCACACTCAAGATGGATCCCAAAGCATATTAGTAACAATCCATCACGAATTATGGTAATGTATCTAGCAACGGGGGAAGTGAAACATAGTCCTTTGAAACATAGGATACCAATGATAACTTAACATAGCAAAAGTACAAACTATGTTGGTTGAATAAAAACTCCATGAATGAAAAAAAGAGTAGTTGATGATCATGTTAGTTGCCAGCCCTTAGGAGTGGCAAAATTTGGGCTATATTAGTGAAAATGTAGACTAAATAACTTTGAATCTAATGGTGAGAGCAAGGAAGTAGCTCACAATGATCCTCTACAGCAAGGTAACAACATCTAAACTACAAGTGGTAGGGTAAAAAATAGGGTGGAACCACCTAATGGTAGGGTGATAAGATGGATCCAGCCAATAGTAAGGTGGTAGGTGGGAAAGTATGGCACAACCACTAACTAGGGAGGTTTCCCCTCTTTATGCAAGCTAGAAACTCTCTAAAATCAAGAAGCACACTAAGATGCAAATAAAATTATTCTTGCTTAAAGGACCAGTTTCCATGAACTTGAAAGCTTAGATGCTTGCCAAAATCTATATCTTTTTTATGTCATACAAGCATGTATTATTCGTGCCTTTCAATCGTGCTTGTAGGGTATACAAGTGATCTTCAATTCTTGTGCTAGTACAAAATCCCCCAAGATTCTTGGGGCTTTCCAAAAATCTATGTCAAAGTAGTTCAATCAAAGATGTCGTGCACCTAGAGAAAAGCACACTTTGAAAATATTTGTGCTCAAACACTCATGCTTTATTGATCAATGCAATTCAAAAATGACGTGATGCATCTCAAACAATCTATGCTAGCCTCGAAGGGTATGCATGCATTGAAACATGTGCCTAGCCTATCCATCTGTGTAAGTCTTATGTAATATGCAAATTTACTCTCTTATCGAGAATTCCTAAGCCTTTTCCCTCATTTCTCTTAGATAAAATTGGAAATTAGCATCTCTTGACCTAGAAATCTTGCAATTGCTCAAAAGAAATAGGCCAATTGATGGTGGCCAAGGGAAACACCCATCTCAAGGAGACCCACATGACCCTCAAGTTCTTGCTGCCACCATTCGCTCTTTTGCCATGGTTCCTAACTTGTGATAAAACATCCCAAAATTTGTGTGCAAAGAGTAGTGCATGCACAAATGAAGGTACTTGCTCTTCATTTCACATGTGTAACTAATGGTGCTAAATTACAAGCCTCATGTGTTGTACAATGCACAATTGAAGGTGCTAATGTGCATGATACCTCCCTGTTTAGGGAAAATATATGGAATCCCACTCATAATATGCAACTCCTTAAGGACTATTAATGTATAGCAAGTGTGGATCCATTGGAAGAACGTGATCTTTGACCCAAATCGTGGTTTCAGCTTAGATTTTCTGTTGCAAGTCACGATAATTGTGAAACCAAAGATTGCGCAAGAACATAACAAGAAGAAGAAGACTGAGAATAAGAAGCAAGAGGATGAGGAAGAATGTTGGGAGCCAAAGAAACTAGGGACCCACATAGAAAAAGAGATTGGGTTGGGGGTATAGGAGGTAAATCTTCAACGGAGAGCTATTTCGCAACTCAAACAAAAATAAAGCCTCTAGGGTAAGGGGCCCAATTAAAACACGGCCCCCTATTTTGTGAGAATGATTGTGATAAACCAACATTGATTTTAGAGCAAATCAAATGAATAATTGCTTGCTATGTGTAACAGGTGGCCAATGGAGAGCTCCTAATACACTATCTTCAAATGGGCACACCCATATCACAAAACAATGGGTCCTTTTTTGCATCACTGATTTTCTTGCGCAGCACTAGAAAGGCCTCACCATACCTTTATCTTTGCTTATATTTTGTTGATGGGAAGCTCAATCCCTTGCAAAGAGATGTGAAACATCATTTGGGCCAATTCTACCATCTTGATATTTTCCGCTACAAGGGCTGGTCGCTACCACTAAATTGGCACCCTTATCCTAAATCATTAGGGCCTTGACCAATGATATACATTGTAAATGCTTGAAAGCCAAATTTTGAAAATGAGTACGGTAGAAAGCGAATCGCGATCATGTAGAAACTTTACTTTTCAAAAACAACCGTCATTGTAGGAAGTTGGAAGCAAGTGCGCGCCGCCAGATCGACATGAGCTGGCAGACAAAGGAAATCAAAAGCGACAACGCGTTCGACGCGCCACGCGGAAGAATGTTCTAGAGTTGCGTGGCGTTTACGCGTCTCTCGTTTCGACGACATATAAAAAACGCCGGCTCCCATTTCACCCTCTGACTTTCAAGTTTCATCCACTGATCATCGTTTCCCTTCATTTTTCCCCCTTTCGCACGTTAGAACTTAGCATCTTCTTCTATTTCCTCCTCTCGTCTTCAACTGATTATCTCCTGTGACTCTGTGCCCCGGCCGCCATCTTTTTCACAAGCGCGAACTTTGGTGGAATCACTGTGCCTCTACCTCTCTCCGAATATTCCCGCATAGATGGCAGCAGACCGTCTGGAGCAGCAACAAATATCAACATACGCTGAGAGAACATTGTCCCTGCCCCAGGAGGAGCTGGTGAATGATCCAGTAGCTGTACTGCCGGCCCGGGGACCGCCGAAGCTGGCGGTCATCATGGTGGGTGCAGAATATTTGACAGGCGCAGAGCCTGAAGCTGAATCTGCATGTATTGGTGCAGACCTCATCATCAAGAAGCCTAATACTTTGGACCATCAGAGCATTGAAAACGGCGGCCAGGACCGGCATGAGCAGCATGAGGAAATTCAGGCCTTGGTCGACGCCGGGATAGCGCCGGCAGAGACGACGTGCCACCACCTCAAGGCCTCGCCTTGCAGTAGCGGCGCAGGCAGCGCCAGGCGGCCCATAGCGAGGAAGAGGAGGTGCATGAGCAAGCAGGCATACTTGGAGCACTGGAACAAGGTCATCTCCCTCACAGAGGTGCTGCGATACCTCAACGACGACACGCCAATCTTTCCCAACTGCCGCGCCAGGAAGACCATCTTGATATAACGATCATGAAGAATCTCAGGATATTGATGATGCGTGGAGCCGGGAGTGCCCTCTTAAATTCATGCTGCCTGCAGGCACCGTCTCATCAATATCGCCATCATGATATGATCCATGCTCTGCGCATATCATTAACTCGTAATCATCGGGTGTTTTATGGATCCATAACCGAAGATCCTTCTGCTTCACCTGCGGATGACAATCAACGCAATATGCATGTGCGCCCCGCCCCGTTCGCCAGGGCTCGACCTTCATGTACAGCTGTGATCATTGTGCAACTTGTACAATGTAGACTGTCTGTCTATTCTTTTTTATTCATCTTGTAATAAGATCTACCAGAAGATAATTAAAACCGGACACATTTCTCCTCCATTTCTGCACATTATACATCGTGCGGCTTATTGCGCAAAACTATTGGAGTGGTTCAGGTACGTCAGATAGTCTATCCTCTGTCTTATATGCATAATAGCACTACGGTTGCACGCACGCGTGAGAGAGTTTTGATCGTACTCTTCGAAGACCGAGAGAGAGAGAGAGAGAGAGAGAGAGAGAGAGAGAAGCTGGTGGTAAGAGGGGTGAGATCGTAGCTGCGGCGGAGAATCAGTCGAGAGAGAAAGCAAAGAAGCAGTCAGGAGGCGAGAGACAGGGAAGCAAGGGCAGGGTGGTGACGGCAGAGGAAGGAGAAACAGAGGTTGCGGCTGGCGATGAGCCATCAGTGCAAGGGATATACACGATAACATAACATAACAGTGACACATGCATTAGAGAAGGGACGGTCCAATTTGGTGGATGGATGAGAGAGAGAGAGAGAAAAGCACAAGAGACAAGCGAGGGTAGAATGGATGTAAATGGGAGCACAATCATGGAGGATGGGTTTTCTCTAGGGATCTCGTGAGTATCTAAAGCAAATGATCGTTTCCAGCCAATATAAGTGTACCCCTGTGCATGTAAATGGTACGAGAGCACACGTGGTTTTGGGTTTTTGCGGAAAACACACGGCCTTTAGGGAGATATGAGACCACTTGAATCTCATGTTTATACACTCCATTCCATTCTCACATTTACATTTTCTTCTATTCCCATTGCACCCTCCCATTTACATCTACACATATCATAAACCTAATCTTGTAAATTTATTCAGATCGTGTCAAATATAATAACCCATTGGATGATCACACATGATACACTTACATTTTTTGAAGTGCACAACATCGAGAATTAGATATCCATGTCATGTGCTAACTGCATTCTAGAAAGCTAAGCAAATTACAAAAAGTTATACTAGAGATTGATCCAACTAGCTACATAGTTCTTCCTACTACCTATTTCTAACTTAAGTGGATTCCATGGTCATTGACTCCATGTTGTACCCCATTTAGAGATAATAGTTGTTGGACACCCTCGTGTCTGCTATATAGTCCCTCGTGCAGTGTGTTGAGTATTTGTGGCTTCATAGGCGCTACAGTTGTCTACTCCCTTGTATGAGCATGAAGGAGATCATTTTGGCTCCTCCTAACCCTTTTCCACCTCTAGTAGCTACAAGCTCCATTTTTCATAATAGTCCCAATTCTAGATACCTTCTTGGATACTCTCAAAGGAGGCCATTATTTGGATTTCCTATCCTCGAGCAAGGGAGCTCTTATCTTTCATCGATGATTCCACTCTATGGGGAAGCTGTTCCAACTTATCTCATATCTTTAAGTGCAAATTAGGTCCATTGTAGCCATTCTTTATGTGGACATTTGTAGCCCATGGCAAAAGCTACGGCCTTGCTACTAAGTGTTCAGATGTGAAACAAAAAGCTGTAAAATGCAATAAATAGGTTTGTAATAAATAGATATTGAATCCACAAGTTCAAATCATTTAGATGCACATAGGGACTAGGACCAACATGCACTTAAATACTAACTTTCTATAGATGGCTATCCTCAACATTGGCAAAGATTGCGAATACCTCCAACTTCAAGTGGCTTCAAATGCATCTACTATAATTCATAATTTCCCTTTCTATTAAGAACGGATATGACATCGGGTGCTTCTCTAACATATTAATACTTCTATCTATTATTGTAGTTGTTGAGTTACTAGGACAAATTAAGACCTTAGACATGTAAGCTCCATCAATCATGATATGTGTTCAAGTCTCCTAATTCACCATGTATGTTTTTTTGTAGATCATCCTTTTTTGGATTACTTCTCTAACTTTTTCTTTCACTAGGATTTATTAAAAAAAACCCAAAGCAACAATAACTTTGTAGTCATACATGTGACTATTATGGTGTTGTTGGATATTCTAAACCATATATACATCCAGTCATGCCGTATACAAATGTGATTGGATAGGGCATGATTGGATATATATACGACATAATTATCAGAGAAGTGATTGATACATGCACATGTTTCATCTATTGTGCACTTAACCTAGCCATGCCTGGCTTATAAATCAAAGGTTGACTTATGCATGTGCAATAGAGAGAGAGACACTATAATAGAAACGAGGCATAGACATGCATGTTAGACGCGCAAAGTCGGGCGCGTCTATCATTGCGTCTATATGTGCGTGTAAAAGAGCGTGTAAATAGACACGAATTTTGCGTCTATATATTCGCGTAAATAGACACCAATATAGACGCGCCACCAGACGCGCAATTATTTAACCACCTAAAATTGGACTTAATATAATAAAAAACCAAAGTTAATAATTATTTAACCACCTGAAATTGATTCTTGAGTATGCACGTGTGCGCATGATAAAAACCATAGAATTAAGAATACACATTGAATCATTGAATAAAAAAACCAGAGTTAATAATTATTTTTACATTGCTCTCTAATGAATGGCAGTTCCTCCAGTTGACAAGCCTGATATAAGTAATTAGCGGCAAGCGACAAAAACCTTTTTATACAATTAGTAGCAAGCATTGCAATATGTATCTCGCAATTTCTCTACTTGAAGATGATAAAAAATACTTCCTTTTTATTATGGAAAATTCAATTTAGCTTTAAACTTGACTATTGATTCTTGAGTATGCACGTGTGCGCATGATAAAAACCATAGAACTAAGAATACACATTGAATCATTAAGCAAATTAAGTATGTTACAGTGAATGATCCATCTCATCTTCAATGAGATCAGCCCTTGCTAAACTATCTACTTCTATGTCTATGTTACTAAGAGGTAACGAAACAAATAAGTCTATCCCACTATCAGATGTGTTGCTATATTGCTCAATAACTTCATCAATATCATCGACAATCATATTATTGTCTTCTTCTGTGTTTCCTTGAATATCCTCGCGAGGTTCATCTTACTATATCACGCATATCATCCATTATGGTGTCATCATGTGCATCATCATTAATTGTTGGATTGTCATCTGTTATCTCCATGTCGGTAATATTACCATATATTGGTTTTGAACGATTAGATATAGGGATGACATACCACCATTGGTTATTGTTTACCATTAGATGATACACAACCTGTATTTGAAAAAAAAAAGCAAAAAACTTAAATACTTATTATATTGTATATATGTATCACATGTATATATATTAAAAAATTAGCCTTTGCATATATACCTGCTCACATTGTTGAGGTAGTACTAATGTGTCATTCTTGTTTTGGTGAAATTTTGTAGAGTCAATGATTACAAAACCACTTGGATGATGTTTGATTGTGCAATACTCACCATTTGTTACCACTTCTTTAAACCACTTCACATCTAGTACATACATAAAGAATCATCTGAAGTCAAGCTTCAGAATATCTTGGATCAAACCACAATAACCTTCCATGGTACCATTGGCATCCTCGAAGTGAGCAAGGACACCACAATCTTGGGTATTTCTCTTTTCATCTATACGTTGAGTTCGAAGATGTTTACCCTCACACCAAAGTGCATTGAATAATGTGCACTAGTAGTAAAAGATAAAAGATCAATCTTCTGCATATTCCCACTCTTCTTGAGATATATGAATTTCCTCCTCTTTTTCCATTCTCTCCATTTTCTCATGTAACCAATCTATATCAATATGACGTGGGAGCGCATTTAGATGATCTGAAAATGAGACATTACCTCCATATCTAGTGCAAAATTCTTGTCTTTCGCTTTTTCTTCTTGCCCTTGCTTCATTATATAGTGTCACCCATTTGCTCATCACATCACTATTGAGCACACAAAAACTATTTGACTTACGAAGTTCTTCTTTTGTTAGCACTTTACTCATTTCTTTTCCTTGAGGTATTATAGAGGTCATCCTCAAGTCTTCATCATCTTTCCATAGTCGTGGTTGAGAGGGATCCACTTCAGCAAGATATTCAGAGATATAAACAAGGGATGATTGCACTAACCAACCCTCAGCCATGCTTCCCTCGGGCCGTGCTTTTTTCCTCACAAAATCTTTCAAGGTTTTCATGAAGCGCTCAAGAAAAAACATCCACCTTGCATGAACTGCCCCAAAAAGTGCGATCTCATCAATCAAATGTACACGTAAATGTAATTGAGTAGTTAAAATGGATCGAGGAAAAATTTCCTCCACCAAACAAACCACCTCAACAGATAATAATCGAGCATCTTGCAATGTGTCTGGATCAATTTCCTTCGAGCTCACGTATCTGTCAAGATGTATGATATGCTTGTTTATTTTTGTGTAGAAATTCAAAGATATATAATGAAAAAATACAATGTATACACACCTCACAAGCTCTCCCATCTTGTAAATGATATCACGTACATCTTTGGATACACAATGGGATATGCTAGTAGGAAGTACGAACTGAATGTAAACAATATTCATAGATCAAATGATTAGTTGAGGAAAAAGTCATCATACCCCAAAGTTTATACATAGTTACTTCACTAATTACTATATTCATGGTTAGAGATACCCTTACTTGAATCATTTTGTGCCAATCGTGGGACTTCAAACTAGATAGTTGCTCCACACCTCTTTCTTTTTCTTTATGAAGGCTGCCTTGAGACATCTCATACATCCTGTGGGTGTTCGAAAGCTACATATTTGTTCCTTCACTATTTTTTCCTCGTTCTTTGACAACATACAAGATGCATGGGGTAGCTCAATCTTTCCTCTGGGTCCAATACGTGGCCAGGCTCGTCTCATGCGACCAATGTTATGCAAATCCTCCTTTACATTGATTGAATCACGAGCCCCTATCAACTGATCCCATAATGTAGATACAACATTTTTGAATATGTGCATGGGGTCCAACAGGTGATTGATCTTGAGTTCAGTCTAGTACGGAAGACAAAAAAATATAGAGAACCTAACAAACAAACAATATATTATGTAAACAATTCATCATGCTAAATACTTTAAAGTCAATCGAGAGAAATGCACTTCTTACCGACTCATGCCGAGTGGAGGGTGGTTGTCGACATTAGTCCATCTCTCCTTCCAATCTCGAATGGTTAGAGATTGTGGAGTCATTCCATTAGTAGGGAGAACATATTTGGGATGGTCAATAAGAAGAAATCGATGATGATTGTCGTAGATAACCTTCTTTAAACGTGCCGGCCTAGAGGAAACTAGAGAGGCACTGCAAATAGGACATGCATGATATCCTGATGTGGTTAAACCTGAACAAACAAGTGAATTAATAAAATGTAATTGATTCAAGTCTTGAATTTCAAATATAGAGTTATATACATGTACCTAAACACTCTCCGTATCTTGGAAAGTCATGCATGGTCCACAACAACATGGCCTTCAATGTTAAATCTCTAGAGGATGCATATACGCTTGTATCTTGCACCTCAATACCTTCCCATAACATTTCTAACTCTTCAATCAAAGGCTCTAAGTAAATGTCCATGTTTTTTACCTTGTGCTTTCCAGGAATTAGAAGGGACAACATTACATGTCCCTTTTTAATTGCCATGGATGGAGGAATATTATAGTTCACCAATAGCACTGGCCATACACTGTATGATGTGCTTTTGATATAAAATGGATTGATTCCATCCATACCTAAACCAAATCTCAAATTTCTTGGTTCTTCTTTGAAAATGGGCCACAAATGATCTATATGTTGCCATGGCGGTGTGTCTACAGGGATCCTCCATTTTCCATCACTTGAACAATGACTAGCATACCATGACATGAGCTTTCCAATAGACTTACACTTGAACATAAGTTTTATACGTGGAACAATCGAAAAATGTCACAAAATCTTATGAGGCACATCCATTGACTTCATCTCCACTTCGTATCTTGATTTGCCACAAACAGAACACTCTCGTGTGAACTCATAAATCCCACGAAATAAGACACAATCATTGACACATACATGGATCTTAATATAATCGAGGCCTCCCAGAGATTTCAAGTAATGTCTTGCTTGCTCTCTCTTAGTTGGCAATTTGTTTCCTTTTGAAAGCATTTGTGATAATAACCTACATATATTTTTAAAAGTGAGTTAAAAAACCACCAACATATATTTCTATCTGATTTCAAAATAGAACAATTAATATTATGATTCATAAGCCAAACTGAATTGATACCTACTTCAATAACGCATCCAAACTGACATTACTCCATCCATAAATTGTTTGCAAGTTAAGTATCTCGAGGGACGCACAAAGAACAGAGTACATATAACCTTCGTACAACGGAGTAGATGACGCTACATATAGTCGATCATCTGGCTTCGTAGAGTGACCTTCTCCCTGAACCGGTTGCGAAAATAGATGGTGTACCATGTTGTCCAAAATCTCATCCTCTACAACTTGATGGGGTATTTCATGAGGGCTACTATCATGGTCGTGAGTCTCCACTCTTCTTGAGGACTGTGCCTCCTCGCGTTGACTTTTTGCAGCCTCTCGACACCCGGGAGGGAGCATTTGAGGATGTGGCACCGCATCCTGCTCAACCACAAAAGGGAGTTTCATGTACATTGATATATATTGAGTAACATAGACTAGCAATCTTAGTGTTAAAAAAAAACAATGAATACCGGTGATTTTTCTCGGTTCCATTCTCCATACAAACTGAGGTGTGACATTGCAATTCGACGTGCTTGAAAAATACACCCTCGACAACGATCACACATGCATTTAATTTTTCATCATAGTCATGCATCTCGATTATGAAGACGTAATGTTTCATCCTCATTTGAGGATGTGCTCGTTGACTCATCAGCATGCACCGCACTAGGTGATGACGACGACATGATTAAACCTAATTCATGACAATATCAAAATATTTGTCATTCATATGTTTACATAAAAATTTCAAGCTAGCGTATTAATTATTCTAAGATCTCAATTTTAAATACACAAAACTCATCATAAATACATTAAAACTTATTATAAGAATTCACTATCAAAACTTATCTTAAAAACAAGAAATTATGATAAAGCCTGAATGCATGTCTATATCCGCATTTAAGTACACGTCTTAATTAGCGTCTATGTTCACGTCTATACGTGCGTTTACATAAACCTTAGACGCGTATATACACGCCAAAATAGACGCACACGTCAACATTGAAACCATACTTAAATCATTTCTTTTCAAACTGCACCTTTCCTTTCCTGCGTTTTTTGCGGTTTTGAAGCTCGAGTTTAGCCGACATGCAGTCTCTTCATGCCTCACCTCCTCATGACTCACCTCTTCTTTCATTTCAAGCACACAAGAAAGGAAAAAGGAAAGCCAAGGAGAGGAAGAAAGAGAGAACAAGAGAGACAAGAACAAGAGGAAAAAGAAGCAACAAGCAAGCAAGCAAGCATCAAGGGAGGGTAACTGCCACAAGGTGGTGAGATAAAGGAATGTGTACTGCCACAATCAATCAAGGTTTTAAAACCTTTACCTTGGTAGTACGACGGTTCCTAACTTGTGATAAAACATCCCAAAATTTGTGTGCAAAGAGTAGTGCATGCACAAATGAAGGTACTTGCTCTTCATTTCACATGTGTAACTAATGGTGCTAAATTACAAGCCTCATGTGTTGTACAATGCACAATTGAAGGTGCTAATGTGCATGATACCTCCCTGTTTAGGGAAAATATATGGAATCCCACTCATAATATGCAACTCCTTAAGGACTATTAATGTATAGCAAGTGTGGATCCATTGGAAGAACGTGATCTTTGACCCAAATCGTGGTTTCAGCTTAGATTTTCTGTTGCAAGTCACGATAATTGTGAAACCAAAGATTGCGCAAGAACATAACAAGAAGAAGAAGACTGAGAATAAGAAGCAAGAGGATGAGGAAGAATGTTGGGAGCCAAAGAAACTAGGGACCCACATAGAAAAAGAGATTGGGTTGGGGGTATAGGAGGTAAATCTTCAACGGAGAGCTATTTCGCAACTCAAACAAAAATAAAGCCTCTAGGGTAAGGGGCCCAATTAAAACACGGCCCCCTATTTTGTGAGAATGATTGTGATAAACCAACATTGATTTTAGAGCAAATCAAATGAATAATTGCTTGCTATGTGTAACAGGTGGCCAATGGAGAGCTCCTAATACACTATCTTCAAATGGGCACACCCATATCACAAAACAATGGGTCCTTTTTTGCATCACTGATTTTCTTGCGCAGCACTAGAAAGGCCTCACCATACCTTTATCTTTGCTTATATTTTGTTGATGGGAAGCTCAATCCCTTGCAAAGAGATGTGAAACATCATTTGGGCCAATTCTACCATCTTGATATTTTCCGCTACAAGGGCTGGTCGCTACCACTAAATTGGCACCCTTATCCTAAATCATTAGGGCCTTGACCAATGATATACATTGTAAATGCTTGAAAGCCAAATTTTGAAAATGAGTACGGTAGAAAGCGAATCGCGATCATGTAGAAACTTTACCTTTCAAAAACAACCGTCATTGTAGGAAACAAATAAGTCTATCCCACTATCAGATGTGTTGCTATATTGCTCAATAACTTCATCAATATCATCGACAATCATATTATTGTCTTCTTCTGTGTTTCCTTGAATATCCTCGCGAGGTTCATCTTACTATATCACGCATATCATCCATTATGGTGTCATCATGTACATCATCATTAATTGTTGGATTGTCATCTGTTATCTCCATGTCGGTAATATTACCATATATTGGTTTTGAACGATTAGATATAGGGATGACATACCACCATTGGTTATTGTTTACCATTAGATGATACACAACCTGTATTTGAAAAAAAAAAGCAAAAAACTTAAATACTTATTATATTGTATATATGTATCACATGTATATATATTAAAAAATTAGCCTTTGCATATATACCTGCTCACATTGTTGAGGTAGTACTAATGTGTCATTCTTGTTTTGGTGAAATTTTGTAGAGTCAATGATTACAAAACCACTTGGATGATGTTTGATTGTGCAATACTCACCATTTGTTACCACTTCTTTAAACCACTTCACATCTAGTACATACATAAAGAATCATCTGAAGTCAAGCTTCAGAATATCTTGGATCAAACCACAATAACCTTCCATGGTACCATTGGCATCCTCGAAGTGAGCAAGGACACCACAATCTTGGGTATTTCTCTTTTCATCTATACGTTGAGTTCGAAGATGTTTACCCTCACACCAAAGTGCATTGAATAATGTGCACTAGTAGTAAAAGATAAAAGATCAATCTTCTGCATATTCCCACTCTTCTTGAGATATATTAATTTCCTCCTCTTTTTCCATTCTCTCCATTTCCTCATGTAACCAATCTATATCAATATGACGTGGGAGCGCATTTAGATGATCTGAAAATGAGACATTACCTCCATATCTAGTGCAAAATTCTTGTCTTTCGCTTTTTCTTCTTGCCCTTGCTTCATTATATAGTGTCACCCATTTGCTCATCACATCACTATTGAGCACACAAAAACTATTTGACTTACGAAGTTCTTCTTTTGTTAGCACTTTACTCATTTCTTTTCCTTGAGGTATTATAGAGGTCATCCTCAAGTCTTCATCATCTTTCCATAGTCGTGGTTGAGAGGGATCCACTTCAGCAAGATATTCAGAGATATAAACAAGGGATGATTGCACTAACCAACCCTCAGCCATGCTTCCCTCGGGCCGTGCTTTTTTCCTCACAAAATCTTTCAAGGTTTTCATGAAGCGCTCAAGAAAAAACATCCACCTTGCATGAACTGCCCCAAAAAGTGCGATCTCATCAATCAAATGTACACGTAAATGTAATTGAGTAGTTAAAATGGATCGAGGAAAAATTTCCTCCACCAAACAAACCACCTCAACAGATAATAATCGAGCATCTTGCAATGTGTCTGGATCAATTTCCTTCGAGCTCACGTATCTGTCAAGATGTATGATATGCTTGTTTATTTTTGTGTAGAAATTCAAAGATATATAATGAAAAAATACAATGTATACACACCTCACAAGCTCTCCCATCTTGTAAATGATATCACGTACATCTTTGGATACACAATGGGATATGCTAGTAGGAAGTACGAACTGAATGTAAACAATATTCATAGATCAAATGATTAGTTGAGGAAAAAGTCATCATACCCCAAAGTTTATACATAGTTACTTCACTAATTACTATATTCATGGTTAGAGATACCCTTACTTGAATCATTTTGTGCCAATCGTGGGACTTCAAACTAGATAGTTGCTCCACACCTCTTTCTTTTTCTTTATGAAGGCTGCCTTGAGACATCTCATACATCCTGTGGGTGTTCGAAAGCTACATATTTGTTCCTTCACTATTTTTTCCTCGTTCTTTGACAACATACAAGATGCATGGGGTAGCTCAATCTTTCCTCTGGGTCCAATACGTGGCCAGGCTCGTCTCATGCGACCAATGTTATGCAAATCCTCCTTTACATTGATTGAATCACGAGCCCCTATCAACTGATCCCATAATGTAGATACAACATTTTTGAATATGTGCATGGGGTCCAACAGGTGATTGATCTTGAGTTCAGTCTAGTACGGAAGACAAAAAAATATAGAGAACCTAACAAACAAACAATATATTATGTAAACAATTCATCATGCTAAATACTTTAAAGTCAATCGAGAGAAATGCACTTCTTACCGACTCATGCCGAGTGGAGGGTGGTTGTCGACATTAGTCCATCTCTCCTTCCAATCTCGAATGGTTAGAGATTGTGGAGTCATTCCATTAGTAGGGAGAACATATTTGGGATGGTCAATAAGAAGAAATCGATGATGATTGTCGTAGATAACCTTCTTTAAACGTGCCGGCCTAGAGGAAACTAGAGAGGCACTGCAAATAGGACATGCATGATATCCTGATGTGGTTAAACCTGAACAAACAAGTGAATTAATAAAATGTAATTGATTCAAGTCTTGAATTTCAAATATAGAGTTATATACATGTACCTAAACACTCTCCGTATCTTGGAAAGTCATGCATGGTCCACAACAACATGGCCTTCAATGTTAAATCTCTAGAGGATGCATATACGCTTGTATCTTGCACCTCAATACCTTCCCATAACATTTCTAACTCTTCAATCAAAGGCTCTAAGTAAATGTCCATGTTTTTTACCTTGTGCTTTCCAGGAATTAGAAGGGACAACATTACATGTCCCTTTTTAATTGCCATGGATGGAGGAATATTATAGTTCACCAATAGCACTGGCCATACACTGTATGATGTGCTTTTGATATAAAATGGATTGATTCCATCCATACCTAAACCAAATCTCAAATTTCTTGGTTCTTCTTTGAAAATGGGCCACAAATGATCTATATGTTGCCATGGCGGTGTGTCTACAGGGATCCTCCATTTTCCATCACTTGAACAATGACTAGCATACCATGACATGAGCTTTCCAATAGACTTACACTTGAACATAAGTTTTATACGTGGAACAATCGAAAAATGTCACAAAATCTTATGAGGCACATCCATTGACTTCATCTCCACTTCGTATCTTGATTTGCCACAAACAGAACACTCTCGTGTGAACTCATAAATCCCACGAAATAAGACACAATCATTGACACATACATGGATCTTAATATAATCGAGGCCTCCCAGAGATTTCAAGTAATGTCTTGCTTGCTCTCTCTTAGTTGGCAATTTGTTTCCTTTTGAAAGCATTTGTGATAATAACCTACATATATTTTTAAAAGTGAGTTAAAAAACCACCAACATATATTTCTATCTGATTTCAAAATAGAACAATTAATATTATGATTCATAAGCCAAACTGAATTGATACCTACTTCAATAACGCATCCAAACTGACATTACTCCATCCATAAATTGTTTGCAAGTTAAGTATCTCGAGGGACGCACAAAGAACAGAGTACATATAACCTTCGTACAACGGAGTAGATGACGCTACATATAGTCGATCATCTGGCTTCGTAGAGTGACCTTCTCCCTGAACCGGTTGCGAAAATAGATGGTGTACCATGTTGTCCAAAATCTCATCCTCTACAACTTGATGGGGTATTTCATGAGGGCTACTATCATGGTCGTGAGTCTCCACTCTTCTTGAGGACTGTGCCTCCTCGCGTTGACTTTTTGCAGCCTCTCGACACCCGGGAGGGAGCATTTGAGGATGTGGCACCGCATCCTGCTCAACCACAAAAGGGAGTTTCATGTACATTGATATATATTGAGTAACATAGACTAGCAATCTTAGTGTTAAAAAAAAACAATGAATACCGGTGATTTTTCTCGGTTCCATTCTCCATACAAACTGAGGTGTGACATTGCAATTCGACGTGCTTGAAAAATACACCCTCGACAACGATCACACATGCATTTAATTTTTCATCATAGTCATGCATCTCGATTATGAAGACGTAATGTTTCATCCTCATTTGAGGATGTGCTCGTTGACTCATCAGCATGCACCGCACTAGGTGATGACGACGACATGATTAAACCTAATTCATGACAATATCAAAATATTTGTCATTCATATGTTTACATAAAAATTTCAAGCTAGCGTATTAATTATTCTAAGATCTCAATTTTAAATACACAAAACTCATCATAAATACATTAAAACTTATTATAAGAATTCACTATCAAAACTTATCTTAAAAACAAGAAATTATGATAAAGCCTGAATGCATGTCTATATCCGCATTTAAGTACACGTCTTAATTAGCGTCTATGTTCACGTCTATACGTGCGTTTACATAAACCTTAGACGCGTATATACACGCCAAAATAGACGCACACGTCAACATTGAAACCATACTTAAATCATTTCTTTTCAAACTGCACCTTTCCTTTCCTGCGTTTTTTGCGGTTTTGAAGCTCGAGTTTAGCCGACATGCAGTCTCTTCATGCCTCACCTCCTCATGACTCACCTCTTCTTTCATTTCAAGCACACAAGAAAGGAAAAAGGAAAGCCAAGGAGAGGAAGAAAGAGAGAACAAGAGAGACAAGAACAAGAGGAAAAAGAAGCAACAAGCAAGCAAGCAAGCATCAAGGGAGGGTAACTGCCACAAGGTGGTGAGATAAAGGAATGTGTACTGCCACAATCAATCAAGGTTTTAAAACCTTTACCTTGGTAGTACGACGGTTCCTAACTTGTGATAAAACATCCCAAAATTTGTGTGCAAAGAGTAGTGCATGCACAAATGAAGGTACTTGCTCTTCATTTCACATGTGTAACTAATGGTGCTAAATTACAAGCCTCATGTGTTGTACAATGCACAATTGAAGGTGCTAATGTGCATGATACCTCCCTGTTTAGGGAAAATATATGGAATCCCACTCATAATATGCAACTCCTTAAGGACTATTAATGTATAGCAAGTGTGGATCCATTGGAAGAACGTGATCTTTGACCCAAATCGTGGTTTCAGCTTAGATTTTCTGTTGCAAGTCACGATAATTGTGAAACCAAAGATTGCGCAAGAACATAACAAGAAGAAGAAGACTGAGAATAAGAAGCAAGAGGATGAGGAAGAATGTTGGGAGCCAAAGAAACTAGGGACCCACATAGAAAAAGAGATTGGGTTGGGGGTATAGGAGGTAAATCTTCAACGGAGAGCTATTTCGCAACTCAAACAAAAATAAAGCCTCTAGGGTAAGGGGCCCAATTAAAACACGGCCCCCTATTTTGTGAGAATGATTGTGATAAACCAACATTGATTTTAGAGCAAATCAAATGAATAATTGCTTGCTATGTGTAACAGGTGGCCAATGGAGAGCTCCTAATACACTATCTTCAAATGGGCACACCCATATCACAAAACAATGGGTCCTTTTTTGCATCACTGATTTTCTTGCGCAGCACTAGAAAGGCCTCACCATACCTTTATCTTTGCTTATATTTTGTTGATGGGAAGCTCAATCCCTTGCAAAGAGATGTGAAACATCATTTGGGCCAATTCTACCATCTTGATATTTTCCGCTACAAGGGCTGGTCGCTACCACTAAATTGGCACCCTTATCCTAAATCATTAGGGCCTTGACCAATGATATACATTGTAAATGCTTGAAAGCCAAATTTTGAAAATGAGTACGGTAGAAAGCGAATCGCGATCATGTAGAAACTTTACCTTTCAAAAACAACCGTCATTGTAGGAAACAAATAAGTCTATCCCACTATCAGATGTGTTGCTATATTGCTCAATAACTTCATCAATATCATCGACAATCATATTATTGTCTTCTTCTGTGTTTCCTTGAATATCCTCGCGAGGTTCATCTTACTATATCACGCATATCATCCATTATGGTGTCATCATGTACATCATCATTAATTGTTGGATTGTCATCTGTTATCTCCATGTCGGTAATATTACCATATATTGGTTTTGAACGATTAGATATAGGGATGACATACCACCATTGGTTATTGTTTACCATTAGATGATACACAACCTGTATTTGAAAAAAAAAAGCAAAAAACTTAAATACTTATTATATTGTATATATGTATCACATGTATATATATTAAAAAATTAGCCTTTGCATATATACCTGCTCACATTGTTGAGGTAGTACTAATGTGTCATTCTTGTTTTGGTGAAATTTTGTAGAGTCAATGATTACAAAACCACTTGGATGATGTTTGATTGTGCAATACTCACCATTTGTTACCACTTCTTTAAACCACTTCACATCTAGTACATACATAAAGAATCATCTGAAGTCAAGCTTCAGAATATCTTGGATCAAACCACAATAACCTTCCATGGTACCATTGGCATCCTCGAAGTGAGCAAGGACACCACAATCTTGGGTATTTCTCTTTTCATCTATACGTTGAGTTCGAAGATGTTTACCCTCACACCAAAGTGCATTGAATAATGTGCACTAGTAGTAAAAGATAAAAGATCAATCTTCTGCATATTCCCACTCTTCTTGAGATATATTAATTTCCTCCTCTTTTTCCATTCTCTCCATTTCCTCATGTAACCAATCTATATCAATATGACGTGGGAGCGCATTTAGATGATCTGAAAATGAGACATTACCTCCATATCTAGTGCAAAATTCTTGTCTTTCGCTTTTTCTTCTTGCCCTTGCTTCATTATATAGTGTCACCCATTTGCTCATCACATCACTATTGAGCACACAAAAACTATTTGACTTACGAAGTTCTTCTTTTGTTAGCACTTTACTCATTTCTTTTCCTTGAGGTATTATAGAGGTCATCCTCAAGTCTTCATCATCTTTCCATAGTCGTGGTTGAGAGGGATCCACTTCAGCAAGATATTCAGAGATATAAACAAGGGATGATTGCACTAACCAACCCTCAGCCATGCTTCCCTCGGGCCGTGCTTTTTTCCTCACAAAATCTTTCAAGGTTTTCATGAAGCGCTCAAGAAAAAACATCCACCTTGCATGAACTGCCCCAAAAAGTGCGATCTCATCAATCAAATGTACACGTAAATGTAATTGAGTAGTTAAAATGGATCGAGGAAAAATTTCCTCCACCAAACAAACCACCTCAACAGATAATAATCGAGCATCTTGCAATGTGTCTGGATCAATTTCCTTCGAGCTCACGTATCTGTCAAGATGTATGATATGCTTGTTTATTTTTGTGTAGAAATTCAAAGATATATAATGAAAAAATACAATGTATACACACCTCACAAGCTCTCCCATCTTGTAAATGATATCACGTACATCTTTGGATACACAATGGGATATGCTAGTAGGAAGTACGAACTGAATGTAAACAATATTCATAGATCAAATGATTAGTTGAGGAAAAAGTCATCATACCCCAAAGTTTATACATAGTTACTTCACTAATTACTATATTCATGGTTAGAGATACCCTTACTTGAATCATTTTGTGCCAATCGTGGGACTTCAAACTAGATAGTTGCTCCACACCTCTTTCTTTTTCTTTATGAAGGCTGCCTTGAGACATCTCATACATCCTGTGGGTGTTCGAAAGCTACATATTTGTTCCTTCACTATTTTTTCCTCGTTCTTTGACAACATACAAGATGCATGGGGTAGCTCAATCTTTCCTCTGGGTCCAATACGTGGCCAGGCTCGTCTCATGCGACCAATGTTATGCAAATCCTCCTTTACATTGATTGAATCACGAGCCCCTATCAACTGATCCCATAATGTAGATACAACATTTTTGAATATGTGCATGGGGTCCAACAGGTGATTGATCTTGAGTTCAGTCTAGTACGGAAGACAAAAAAATATAGAGAACCTAACAAACAAACAATATATTATGTAAACAATTCATCATGCTAAATACTTTAAAGTCAATCGAGAGAAATGCACTTCTTACCGACTCATGCCGAGTGGAGGGTGGTTGTCGACATTAGTCCATCTCTCCTTCCAATCTCGAATGGTTAGAGATTGTGGAGTCATTCCATTAGTAGGGAGAACATATTTGGGATGGTCAATAAGAAGAAATCGATGATGATTGTCGTAGATAACCTTCTTTAAACGTGCCGGCCTAGAGGAAACTAGAGAGGCACTGCAAATAGGACATGCATGATATCCTGATGTGGTTAAACCTGAACAAACAAGTGAATTAATAAAATGTAATTGATTCAAGTCTTGAATTTCAAATATAGAGTTATATACATGTACCTAAACACTCTCCGTATCTTGGAAAGTCATGCATGGTCCACAACAACATGGCCTTCAATGTTAAATCTCTAGAGGATGCATATACGCTTGTATCTTGCACCTCAATACCTTCCCATAACATTTCTAACTCTTCAATCAAAGGCTCTAAGTAAATGTCCATGTTTTTTACCTTGTGCTTTCCAGGAATTAGAAGGGACAACATTACATGTCCCTTTTTAATTGCCATGGATGGAGGAATATTATAGTTCACCAATAGCACTGGCCATACACTGTATGATGTGCTTTTGATATAAAATGGATTGATTCCATCCATACCTAAACCAAATCTCAAATTTCTTGGTTCTTCTTTGAAAATGGGCCACAAATGATCTATATGTTGCCATGGCGGTGTGTCTACAGGGATCCTCCATTTTCCATCACTTGAACAATGACTAGCATACCATGACATGAGCTTTCCAATAGACTTACACTTGAACATAAGTTTTATACGTGGAACAATCGAAAAATGTCACAAAATCTTATGAGGCACATCCATTGACTTCATCTCCACTTCGTATCTTGATTTGCCACAAACAGAACACTCTCGTGTGAACTCATAAATCCCACGAAATAAGACACAATCATTGACACATACATGGATCTTAATATAATCGAGGCCTCCCAGAGATTTCAAGTAATGTCTTGCTTGCTCTCTCTTAGTTGGCAATTTGTTTCCTTTTGAAAGCATTTGTGATAATAACCTACATATATTTTTAAAAGTGAGTTAAAAAACCACCAACATATATTTCTATCTGATTTCAAAATAGAACAATTAATATTATGATTCATAAGCCAAACTGAATTGATACCTACTTCAATAACGCATCCAAACTGACATTACTCCATCCATAAATTGTTTGCAAGTTAAGTATCTCGAGGGACGCACAAAGAACAGAGTACATATAACCTTCGTACAACGGAGTAGATGACGCTACATATAGTCGATCATCTGGCTTCGTAGAGTGACCTTCTCCCTGAACCGGTTGCGAAAATAGATGGTGTACCATGTTGTCCAAAATCTCATCCTCTACAACTTGATGGGGTATTTCATGAGGGCTACTATCATGGTCGTGAGTCTCCACTCTTCTTGAGGACTGTGCCTCCTCGCGTTGACTTTTTGCAGCCTCTCGACACCCGGGAGGGAGCATTTGAGGATGTGGCACCGCATCCTGCTCAACCACAAAAGGGAGTTTCATGTACATTGATATATATTGAGTAACATAGACTAGCAATCTTAGTGTTAAAAAAAAACAATGAATACCGGTGATTTTTCTCGGTTCCATTCTCCATACAAACTGAGGTGTGACATTGCAATTCGACGTGCTTGAAAAATACACCCTCGACAACGATCACACATGCATTTAATTTTTCATCATAGTCATGCATCTCGATTATGAAGACGTAATGTTTCATCCTCATTTGAGGATGTGCTCGTTGACTCATCAGCATGCACCGCACTAGGTGATGACGACGACATGATTAAACCTAATTCATGACAATATCAAAATATTTGTCATTCATATGTTTACATAAAAATTTCAAGCTAGCGTATTAATTATTCTAAGATCTCAATTTTAAATACACAAAACTCATCATAAATACATTAAAACTTATTATAAGAATTCACTATCAAAACTTATCTTAAAAACAAGAAATTATGATAAAGCCTGAATGCATGTCTATATCCGCATTTAAGTACACGTCTTAATTAGCGTCTATGTTCACGTCTATACGTGCGTTTACATAAACCTTAGACGCGTATATACACGCCAAAATAGACGCACACGTCAACATTGAAACCATACTTAAATCATTTCTTTTCAAACTGCACCTTTCCTTTCCTGCGTTTTTTGCGGTTTTGAAGCTCGAGTTTAGCCGACATGCAGTCTCTTCATGCCTCACCTCCTCATGACTCACCTCTTCTTTCATTTCAAGCACACAAGAAAGGAAAAAGGAAAGCCAAGGAGAGGAAGAAAGAGAGAACAAGAGAGACAAGAACAAGAGGAAAAAGAAGCAACAAGCAAGCAAGCAAGCATCAAGGGAGGGTAACTGCCACAAGGTGGTGAGATAAAGGAATGTGTACTGCCACAATCAATCAAGGTTTTAAAACCTTTACCTTGGTAGTACGACGGTTCCTAACTTGTGATAAAACATCCCAAAATTTGTGTGCAAAGAGTAGTGCATGCACAAATGAAGGTACTTGCTCTTCATTTCACATGTGTAACTAATGGTGCTAAATTACAAGCCTCATGTGTTGTACAATGCACAATTGAAGGTGCTAATGTGCATGATACCTCCCTGTTTAGGGAAAATATATGGAATCCCACTCATAATATGCAACTCCTTAAGGACTATTAATGTATAGCAAGTGTGGATCCATTGGAAGAACGTGATCTTTGACCCAAATCGTGGTTTCAGCTTAGATTTTCTGTTGCAAGTCACGATAATTGTGAAACCAAAGATTGCGCAAGAACATAACAAGAAGAAGAAGACTGAGAATAAGAAGCAAGAGGATGAGGAAGAATGTTGGGAGCCAAAGAAACTAGGGACCCACATAGAAAAAGAGATTGGGTTGGGGGTATAGGAGGTAAATCTTCAACGGAGAGCTATTTCGCAACTCAAACAAAAATAAAGCCTCTAGGGTAAGGGGCCCAATTAAAACACGGCCCCCTATTTTGTGAGAATGATTGTGATAAACCAACATTGATTTTAGAGCAAATCAAATGAATAATTGCTTGCTATGTGTAACAGGTGGCCAATGGAGAGCTCCTAATACACTATCTTCAAATGGGCACACCCATATCACAAAACAATGGGTCCTTTTTTGCATCACTGATTTTCTTGCGCAGCACTAGAAAGGCCTCACCATACCTTTATCTTTGCTTATATTTTGTTGATGGGAAGCTCAATCCCTTGCAAAGAGATGTGAAACATCATTTGGGCCAATTCTACCATCTTGATATTTTCCGCTACAAGGGCTGGTCGCTACCACTAAATTGGCACCCTTATCCTAAATCATTAGGGCCTTGACCAATGATATACATTGTAAATGCTTGAAAGCCAAATTTTGAAAATGAGTACGGTAGAAAGCGAATCGCGATCATGTAGAAACTTTACCTTTCAAAAACAACCGTCATTGTAGGAAACAAATAAGTCTATCCCACTATCAGATGTGTTGCTATATTGCTCAATAACTTCATCAATATCATCGACAATCATATTATTGTCTTCTTCTGTGTTTCCTTGAATATCCTCGCGAGGTTCATCTTACTATATCACGCATATCATCCATTATGGTGTCATCATGTACATCATCATTAATTGTTGGATTGTCATCTGTTATCTCCATGTCGGTAATATTACCATATATTGGTTTTGAACGATTAGATATAGGGATGACATACCACCATTGGTTATTGTTTACCATTAGATGATACACAACCTGTATTTGAAAAAAAAAAGCAAAAAACTTAAATACTTATTATATTGTATATATGTATCACATGTATATATATTAAAAAATTAGCCTTTGCATATATACCTGCTCACATTGTTGAGGTAGTACTAATGTGTCATTCTTGTTTTGGTGAAATTTTGTAGAGTCAATGATTACAAAACCACTTGGATGATGTTTGATTGTGCAATACTCACCATTTGTTACCACTTCTTTAAACCACTTCACATCTAGTACATACATAAAGAATCATCTGAAGTCAAGCTTCAGAATATCTTGGATCAAACCACAATAACCTTCCATGGTACCATTGGCATCCTCGAAGTGAGCAAGGACACCACAATCTTGGGTATTTCTCTTTTCATCTATACGTTGAGTTCGAAGATGTTTACCCTCACACCAAAGTGCATTGAATAATGTGCACTAGTAGTAAAAGATAAAAGATCAATCTTCTGCATATTCCCACTCTTCTTGAGATATATTAATTTCCTCCTCTTTTTCCATTCTCTCCATTTCCTCATGTAACCAATCTATATCAATATGACGTGGGAGCGCATTTAGATGATCTGAAAATGAGACATTACCTCCATATCTAGTGCAAAATTCTTGTCTTTCGCTTTTTCTTCTTGCCCTTGCTTCATTATATAGTGTCACCCATTTGCTCATCACATCACTATTGAGCACACAAAAACTATTTGACTTACGAAGTTCTTCTTTTGTTAGCACTTTACTCATTTCTTTTCCTTGAGGTATTATAGAGGTCATCCTCAAGTCTTCATCATCTTTCCATAGTCGTGGTTGAGAGGGATCCACTTCAGCAAGATATTCAGAGATATAAACAAGGGATGATTGCACTAACCAACCCTCAGCCATGCTTCCCTCGGGCCGTGCTTTTTTCCTCACAAAATCTTTCAAGGTTTTCATGAAGCGCTCAAGAAAAAACATCCACCTTGCATGAACTGCCCCAAAAAGTGCGATCTCATCAATCAAATGTACACGTAAATGTAATTGAGTAGTTAAAATGGATCGAGGAAAAATTTCCTCCACCAAACAAACCACCTCAACAGATAATAATCGAGCATCTTGCAATGTGTCTGGATCAATTTCCTTCGAGCTCACGTATCTGTCAAGATGTATGATATGCTTGTTTATTTTTGTGTAGAAATTCAAAGATATATAATGAAAAAATACAATGTATACACACCTCACAAGCTCTCCCATCTTGTAAATGATATCACGTACATCTTTGGATACACAATGGGATATGCTAGTAGGAAGTACGAACTGAATGTAAACAATATTCATAGATCAAATGATTAGTTGAGGAAAAAGTCATCATACCCCAAAGTTTATACATAGTTACTTCACTAATTACTATATTCATGGTTAGAGATACCCTTACTTGAATCATTTTGTGCCAATCGTGGGACTTCAAACTAGATAGTTGCTCCACACCTCTTTCTTTTTCTTTATGAAGGCTGCCTTGAGACATCTCATACATCCTGTGGGTGTTCGAAAGCTACATATTTGTTCCTTCACTATTTTTTCCTCGTTCTTTGACAACATACAAGATGCATGGGGTAGCTCAATCTTTCCTCTGGGTCCAATACGTGGCCAGGCTCGTCTCATGCGACCAATGTTATGCAAATCCTCCTTTACATTGATTGAATCACGAGCCCCTATCAACTGATCCCATAATGTAGATACAACATTTTTGAATATGTGCATGGGGTCCAACAGGTGATTGATCTTGAGTTCAGTCTAGTACGGAAGACAAAAAAATATAGAGAACCTAACAAACAAACAATATATTATGTAAACAATTCATCATGCTAAATACTTTAAAGTCAATCGAGAGAAATGCACTTCTTACCGACTCATGCCGAGTGGAGGGTGGTTGTCGACATTAGTCCATCTCTCCTTCCAATCTCGAATGGTTAGAGATTGTGGAGTCATTCCATTAGTAGGGAGAACATATTTGGGATGGTCAATAAGAAGAAATCGATGATGATTGTCGTAGATAACCTTCTTTAAACGTGCCGGCCTAGAGGAAACTAGAGAGGCACTGCAAATAGGACATGCATGATATCCTGATGTGGTTAAACCTGAACAAACAAGTGAATTAATAAAATGTAATTGATTCAAGTCTTGAATTTCAAATATAGAGTTATATACATGTACCTAAACACTCTCCGTATCTTGGAAAGTCATGCATGGTCCACAACAACATGGCCTTCAATGTTAAATCTCTAGAGGATGCATATACGCTTGTATCTTGCACCTCAATACCTTCCCATAACATTTCTAACTCTTCAATCAAAGGCTCTAAGTAAATGTCCATGTTTTTTACCTTGTGCTTTCCAGGAATTAGAAGGGACAACATTACATGTCCCTTTTTAATTGCCATGGATGGAGGAATATTATAGTTCACCAATAGCACTGGCCATACACTGTATGATGTGCTTTTGATATAAAATGGATTGATTCCATCCATACCTAAACCAAATCTCAAATTTCTTGGTTCTTCTTTGAAAATGGGCCACAAATGATCTATATGTTGCCATGGCGGTGTGTCTACAGGGATCCTCCATTTTCCATCACTTGAACAATGACTAGCATACCATGACATGAGCTTTCCAATAGACTTACACTTGAACATAAGTTTTATACGTGGAACAATCGAAAAATGTCACAAAATCTTATGAGGCACATCCATTGACTTCATCTCCACTTCGTATCTTGATTTGCCACAAACAGAACACTCTCGTGTGAACTCATAAATCCCACGAAATAAGACACAATCATTGACACATACATGGATCTTAATATAATCGAGGCCTCCCAGAGATTTCAAGTAATGTCTTGCTTGCTCTCTCTTAGTTGGCAATTTGTTTCCTTTTGAAAGCATTTGTGATAATAACCTACATATATTTTTAAAAGTGAGTTAAAAAACCACCAACATATATTTCTATCTGATTTCAAAATAGAACAATTAATATTATGATTCATAAGCCAAACTGAATTGATACCTACTTCAATAACGCATCCAAACTGACATTACTCCATCCATAAATTGTTTGCAAGTTAAGTATCTCGAGGGACGCACAAAGAACAGAGTACATATAACCTTCGTACAACGGAGTAGATGACGCTACATATAGTCGATCATCTGGCTTCGTAGAGTGACCTTCTCCCTGAACCGGTTGCGAAAATAGATGGTGTACCATGTTGTCCAAAATCTCATCCTCTACAACTTGATGGGGTATTTCATGAGGGCTACTATCATGGTCGTGAGTCTCCACTCTTCTTGAGGACTGTGCCTCCTCGCGTTGACTTTTTGCAGCCTCTCGACACCCGGGAGGGAGCATTTGAGGATGTGGCACCGCATCCTGCTCAACCACAAAAGGGAGTTTCATGTACATTGATATATATTGAGTAACATAGACTAGCAATCTTAGTGTTAAAAAAAAACAATGAATACCGGTGATTTTTCTCGGTTCCATTCTCCATACAAACTGAGGTGTGACATTGCAATTCGACGTGCTTGAAAAATACACCCTCGACAACGATCACACATGCATTTAATTTTTCATCATAGTCATGCATCTCGATTATGAAGACGTAATGTTTCATCCTCATTTGAGGATGTGCTCGTTGACTCATCAGCATGCACCGCACTAGGTGATGACGACGACATGATTAAACCTAATTCATGACAATATCAAAATATTTGTCATTCATATGTTTACATAAAAATTTCAAGCTAGCGTATTAATTATTCTAAGATCTCAATTTTAAATACACAAAACTCATCATAAATACATTAAAACTTATTATAAGAATTCACTATCAAAACTTATCTTAAAAACAAGAAATTATGATAAAGCCTGAATGCATGTCTATATCCGCATTTAAGTACACGTCTTAATTAGCGTCTATGTTCACGTCTATACGTGCGTTTACATAAACCTTAGACGCGTATATACACGCCAAAATAGACGCACACGTCAACATTGAAACCATACTTAAATCATTTCTTTTCAAACTGCACCTTTCCTTTCCTGCGTTTTTTGCGGTTTTGAAGCTCGAGTTTAGCCGACATGCAGTCTCTTCATGCCTCACCTCCTCATGACTCACCTCTTCTTTCATTTCAAGCACACAAGAAAGGAAAAAGGAAAGCCAAGGAGAGGAAGAAAGAGAGAACAAGAGAGACAAGAACAAGAGGAAAAAGAAGCAACAAGCAAGCAAGCAAGCATCAAGGGAGGGTAACTGCCACAAGGTGGTGAGATAAAGGAATGTGTACTGCCACAATCAATCAAGGTTTTAAAACCTTTACCTTGGTAGTACGACGGTTCCTAACTTGTGATAAAACATCCCAAAATTTGTGTGCAAAGAGTAGTGCATGCACAAATGAAGGTACTTGCTCTTCATTTCACATGTGTAACTAATGGTGCTAAATTACAAGCCTCATGTGTTGTACAATGCACAATTGAAGGTGCTAATGTGCATGATACCTCCCTGTTTAGGGAAAATATATGGAATCCCACTCATAATATGCAACTCCTTAAGGACTATTAATGTATAGCAAGTGTGGATCCATTGGAAGAACGTGATCTTTGACCCAAATCGTGGTTTCAGCTTAGATTTTCTGTTGCAAGTCACGATAATTGTGAAACCAAAGATTGCGCAAGAACATAACAAGAAGAAGAAGACTGAGAATAAGAAGCAAGAGGATGAGGAAGAATGTTGGGAGCCAAAGAAACTAGGGACCCACATAGAAAAAGAGATTGGGTTGGGGGTATAGGAGGTAAATCTTCAACGGAGAGCTATTTCGCAACTCAAACAAAAATAAAGCCTCTAGGGTAAGGGGCCCAATTAAAACACGGCCCCCTATTTTGTGAGAATGATTGTGATAAACCAACATTGATTTTAGAGCAAATCAAATGAATAATTGCTTGCTATGTGTAACAGGTGGCCAATGGAGAGCTCCTAATACACTATCTTCAAATGGGCACACCCATATCACAAAACAATGGGTCCTTTTTTGCATCACTGATTTTCTTGCGCAGCACTAGAAAGGCCTCACCATACCTTTATCTTTGCTTATATTTTGTTGATGGGAAGCTCAATCCCTTGCAAAGAGATGTGAAACATCATTTGGGCCAATTCTACCATCTTGATATTTTCCGCTACAAGGGCTGGTCGCTACCACTAAATTGGCACCCTTATCCTAAATCATTAGGGCCTTGACCAATGATATACATTGTAAATGCTTGAAAGCCAAAATTTGAAAATGAGTACGGTAGAAAGCGAATCGCGATCATGTAGAAACTTTACCTTTCAAAAACAACCGTCATTGTAGGAAACAAATAAGTCTATCCCACTATCAGATGTGTTGCTATATTGCTCAATAACTTCATCAATATCATCGACAATCATATTATTGTCTTCTTCTGTGTTTCCTTGAATATCCTCGCGAGGTTCATCTTACTATATCACGCATATCATCCATTATGGTGTCATCATGTACATCATCATTAATTGTTGGATTGTCATCTGTTATCTCCATGTCGGTAATATTACCATATATTGGTTTTGAACGATTAGATATAGGGATGACATACCACCATTGGTTATTGTTTACCATTAGATGATACACAACCTGTATTTGAAAAAAAAAAGCAAAAAACTTAAATACTTATTATATTGTATATATGTATCACATGTATATATATTAAAAAATTAGCCTTTGCATATATACCTGCTCACATTGTTGAGGTAGTACTAATGTGTCATTCTTGTTTTGGTGAAATTTTGTAGAGTCAATGATTACAAAACCACTTGGATGATGTTTGATTGTGCAATACTCACCATTTGTTACCACTTCTTTAAACCACTTCACATCTAGTACATACATAAAGAATCATCTGAAGTCAAGCTTCAGAATATCTTGGATCAAACCACAATAACCTTCCATGGTACCATTGGCATCCTCGAAGTGAGCAAGGACACCACAATCTTGGGTATTTCTCTTTTCATCTATACGTTGAGTTCGAAGATGTTTACCCTCACACCAAAGTGCATTGAATAATGTGCACTAGTAGTAAAAGATAAAAGATCAATCTTCTGCATATTCCCACTCTTCTTGAGATATATTAATTTCCTCCTCTTTTTTCATTCTCTCCATTTCCTCATGTAACCAATCTATATCAATATGACGTGGGAGCGCATTTAGATGATCTGAAAATGAGACATTACCTCCATATCTAGTGCAAAATTCTTGTCTTTCGCTTTTTCTTCTTGCCCTTGCTTCATTATATAGTGTCACCCATTTGCTCATCACATCACTATTGAGCACACAAAAACTATTTGACTTACGAAGTTCTTCTTTTGTTAGCACTTTACTCATTTCTTTTCCTTGAGGTATTATAGAGGTCATCCTCAAGTCTTCATCATCTTTCCATAGTCGTGGTTGAGAGGGATCCACTTCAGCAAGATATTCAGAGATATAAACAAGGGATGATTGCACTAACCAACCCTCAGCCATGCTTCCCTCGGGCCGTGCTTTTTTCCTCACAAAATCTTTCAAGGTTTTCATGAAGCGCTCAAGAAAAAACATCCACCTTGCATGAACTGCCCCAAAAAGTGCGATCTCATCAATCAAATGTACACGTAAATGTAATTGAGTAGTTAAAATGGATCGAGGAAAAATTTCCTCCACCAAACAAACCACCTCAACAGATAATAATCGAGCATCTTGCAATGTGTCTGGATCAATTTCCTTCGAGCTCACGTATCTGTCAAGATGTATGATATGCTTGTTTATTTTTGTGTAGAAATTCAAAGATATATAATGAAAAAATACAATGTATACACACCTCACAAGCTCTCCCATCTTGTAAATGATATCACGTACATCTTTGGATACACAATGGGATATGCTAGTAGGAAGTACGAACTGAATGTAAACAATATTCATAGATCAAATGATTAGTTGAGGAAAAAGTCATCATACCCCAAAGTTTATACATAGTTACTTCACTAATTACTATATTCATGGTTAGAGATACCCTTACTTGAATCATTTTGTGCCAATCGTGGGACTTCAAACTAGATAGTTGCTCCACACCTCTTTCTTTTTCTTTATGAAGGCTGCCTTGAGACATCTCATACATCCTGTGGGTGTTCGAAAGCTACATATTTGTTCCTTCACTATTTTTTCCTCGTTCTTTGACAACATACAAGATGCATGGGGTAGCTCAATCTTTCCTCTGGGTCCAATACGTGGCCAGGCTCGTCTCATGCGACCAATGTTATGCAAATCCTCCTTTACATTGATTGAATCACGAGCCCCTATCAACTGATCCCATAATGTAGATACAACATTTTTGAATATGTGCATGGGGTCCAACAGGTGATTGATCTTGAGTTCAGTCTAGTACGGAAGACAAAAAAATATAGAGAACCTAACAAACAAACAATATATTATGTAAACAATTCATCATGCTAAATACTTTAAAGTCAATCGAGAGAAATGCACTTCTTACCGACTCATGCCGAGTGGAGGGTGGTTGTCGACATTAGTCCATCTCTCCTTCCAATCTCGAATGGTTAGAGATTGTGGAGTCATTCCATTAGTAGGGAGAACATATTTGGGATGGTCAATAAGAAGAAATCGATGATGATTGTCGTAGATAACCTTCTTTAAACGTGCCGGCCTAGAGGAAACTAGAGAGGCACTGCAAATAGGACATGCATGATATCCTGATGTGGTTAAACCTGAACAAACAAGTGAATTAATAAAATGTAATTGATTCAAGTCTTGAATTTCAAATATAGAGTTATATACATGTACCTAAACACTCTCCGTATCTTGGAAAGTCATGCATGGTCCACAACAACATGGCCTTCAATGTTAAATCTCTAGAGGATGCATATACGCTTGTATCTTGCACCTCAATACCTTCCCATAACATTTCTAACTCTTCAATCAAAGGCTCTAAGTAAATGTCCATGTTTTTTACCTTGTGCTTTCCAGGAATTAGAAGGGACAACATTACATGTCCCTTTTTAATTGCCATGGATGGAGGAATATTATAGTTCACCAATAGCACTGGCCATACACTGTATGATGTGCTTTTGATATAAAATGGATTGATTCCATCCATACCTAAACCAAATCTCAAATTTCTTGGTTCTTCTTTGAAAATGGGCCACAAATGATCTATATGTTGCCATGGCGGTGTGTCTACAGGGATCCTCCATTTTCCATCACTTGAACAATGACTAGCATACCATGACATGAGCTTTCCAATAGACTTACACTTGAACATAAGTTTTATACGTGGAACAATCGAAAAATGTCACAAAATCTTATGAGGCACATCCATTGACTTCATCTCCACTTCGTATCTTGATTTGCCACAAACAGAACACTCTCGTGTGAACTCATAAATCCCACGAAATAAGACACAATCATTGACACATACATGGATCTTAATATAATCGAGGCCTCCCAGAGATTTCAAGTAATGTCTTGCTTGCTCTCTCTTAGTTGGCAATTTGTTTCCTTTTGAAAGCATTTGTGATAATAACCTACATATATTTTTAAAAGTGAGTTAAAAAACCACCAACATATATTTCTATCTGATTTCAAAATAGAACAATTAATATTATGATTCATAAGCCAAACTGAATTGATACCTACTTCAATAACGCATCCAAACTGACATTACTCCATCCATAAATTGTTTGCAAGTTAAGTATCTCGAGGGACGCACAAAGAACAGAGTACATATAACCTTCGTACAACGGAGTAGATGACGCTACATATAGTCGATCATCTGGCTTCGTAGAGTGACCTTCTCCCTGAACCGGTTGCGAAAATAGATGGTGTACCATGTTGTCCAAAATCTCATCCTCTACAACTTGATGGGGTATTTCATGAGGGCTACTATCATGGTCGTGAGTCTCCACTCTTCTTGAGGACTGTGCCTCCTCGCGTTGACTTTTTGCAGCCTCTCGACACCCGGGAGGGAGCATTTGAGGATGTGGCACCGCATCCTGCTCAACCACAAAAGGGAGTTTCATGTACATTGATATATATTGAGTAACATAGACTAGCAATCTTAGTGTTAAAAAAAAACAATGAATACCGGTGATTTTTCTCGGTTCCATTCTCCATACAAACTGAGGTGTGACATTGCAATTCGACGTGCTTGAAAAATACACCCTCGACAACGATCACACATGCATTTAATTTTTCATCATAGTCATGCATCTCGATTATGAAGACGTAATGTTTCATCCTCATTTGAGGATGTGCTCGTTGACTCATCAGCATGCACCGCACTAGGTGATGACGACGACATGATTAAACCTAATTCATGACAATATCAAAATATTTGTCATTCATATGTTTACATAAAAATTTCAAGCTAGCGTATTAATTATTCTAAGATCTCAATTTTAAATACACAAAACTCATCATAAATACATTAAAACTTATTATAAGAATTCACTATCAAAACTTATCTTAAAAACAAGAAATTATGATAAAGCCTGAATGCATGTCTATATCCGCATTTAAGTACACGTCTTAATTAGCGTCTATGTTCACGTCTATACGTGCGTTTACATAAACCTTAGACGCGTATATACACGCCAAAATAGACGCACACGTCAACATTGAAACCATACTTAAATCATTTCTTTTCAAACTGCACCTTTCCTTTCCTGCGTTTTTTGCGGTTTTGAAGCTCGAGTTTAGCCGACATGCAGTCTCTTCATGCCTCACCTCCTCATGACTCACCTCTTCTTTCATTTCAAGCACACAAGAAAGGAAAAAGGAAAGCCAAGGAGAGGAAGAAAGAGAGAACAAGAGAGACAAGAACAAGAGGAAAAAGAAGCAACAAGCAAGCAAGCAAGCATCAAGGGAGGGTAACTGCCACAAGGTGGTGAGATAAAGGAATGTGTACTGCCACAATCAATCAAGGTTTTAAAACCTTTACCTTGGTAGTACGACGGTTCCTAACTTGTGATAAAACATCCCAAAATTTGTGTGCAAAGAGTAGTGCATGCACAAATGAAGGTACTTGCTCTTCATTTCACATGTGTAACTAATGGTGCTAAATTACAAGCCTCATGTGTTGTACAATGCACAATTGAAGGTGCTAATGTGCATGATACCTCCCTGTTTAGGGAAAATATATGGAATCCCACTCATAATATGCAACTCCTTAAGGACTATTAATGTATAGCAAGTGTGGATCCATTGGAAGAACGTGATCTTTGACCCAAATCGTGGTTTCAGCTTAGATTTTCTGTTGCAAGTCACGATAATTGTGAAACCAAAGATTGCGCAAGAACATAACAAGAAGAAGAAGACTGAGAATAAGAAGCAAGAGGATGAGGAAGAATGTTGGGAGCCAAAGAAACTAGGGACCCACATAGAAAAAGAGATTGGGTTGGGGGTATAGGAGGTAAATCTTCAACGGAGAGCTATTTCGCAACTCAAACAAAAATAAAGCCTCTAGGGTAAGGGGCCCAATTAAAACACGGCCCCCTATTTTGTGAGAATGATTGTGATAAACCAACATTGATTTTAGAGCAAATCAAATGAATAATTGCTTGCTATGTGTAACAGGTGGCCAATGGAGAGCTCCTAATACACTATCTTCAAATGGGCACACCCATATCACAAAACAATGGGTCCTTTTTTGCATCACTGATTTTCTTGCGCAGCACTAGAAAGGCCTCACCATACCTTTATCTTTGCTTATATTTTGTTGATGGGAAGCTCAATCCCTTGCAAAGAGATGTGAAACATCATTTGGGCCAATTCTACCATCTTGATATTTTCCGCTACAAGGGCTGGTCGCTACCACTAAATTGGCACCCTTATCCTAAATCATTAGGGCCTTGACCAATGATATACATTGTAAATGCTTGAAAGCCAAATTTTGAAAATGAGTACGGTAGAAAGCGAATCGCGATCATGTAGAAACTTTACCTTTCAAAAACAACCGTCATTGTAGGAAACAAATAAGTCTATCCCACTATCAGATGTGTTGCTATATTGCTCAATAACTTCATCAATATCATCGACAATCATATTATTGTCTTCTTCTGTGTTTCCTTGAATATCCTCGCGAGGTTCATCTTACTATATCACGCATATCATCCATTATGGTGTCATCATGTACATCATCATTAATTGTTGGATTGTCATCTGTTATCTCCATGTCGGTAATATTACCATATATTGGTTTTGAACGATTAGATATAGGGATGACATACCACCATTGGTTATTGTTTACCATTAGATGATACACAACCTGTATTTGAAAAAAAAAAGCAAAAAACTTAAATACTTATTATATTGTATATATGTATCACATGTATATATATTAAAAAATTAGCCTTTGCATATATACCTGCTCACATTGTTGAGGTAGTACTAATGTGTCATTCTTGTTTTGGTGAAATTTTGTAGAGTCAATGATTACAAAACCACTTGGATGATGTTTGATTGTGCAATACTCACCATTTGTTACCACTTCTTTAAACCACTTCACATCTAGTACATACATAAAGAATCATCTGAAGTCAAGCTTCAGAATATCTTGGATCAAACCACAATAACCTTCCATGGTACCATTGGCATCCTCGAAGTGAGCAAGGACACCACAATCTTGGGTATTTCTCTTTTCATCTATACGTTGAGTTCGAAGATGTTTACCCTCACACCAAAGTGCATTGAATAATGTGCACTAGTAGTAAAAGATAAAAGATCAATCTTCTGCATATTCCCACTCTTCTTGAGATATATTAATTTCCTCCTCTTTTTCCATTCTCTCCATTTCCTCATGTAACCAATCTATATCAATATGACGTGGGAGCGCATTTAGATGATCTGAAAATGAGACATTACCTCCATATCTAGTGCAAAATTCTTGTCTTTCGCTTTTTCTTCTTGCCCTTGCTTCATTATATAGTGTCACCCATTTGCTCATCACATCACTATTGAGCACACAAAAACTATTTGACTTACGAAGTTCTTCTTTTGTTAGCACTTTACTCATTTCTTTTCCTTGAGGTATTATAGAGGTCATCCTCAAGTCTTCATCATCTTTCCATAGTCGTGGTTGAGAGGGATCCACTTCAGCAAGATATTCAGAGATATAAACAAGGGATGATTGCACTAACCAACCCTCAGCCATGCTTCCCTCGGGCCGTGCTTTTTTCCTCACAAAATCTTTCAAGGTTTTCATGAAGCGCTCAAGAAAAAACATCCACCTTGCATGAACTGCCCCAAAAAGTGCGATCTCATCAATCAAATGTACACGTAAATGTAATTGAGTAGTTAAAATGGATCGAGGAAAAATTTCCTCCACCAAACAAACCACCTCAACAGATAATAATCGAGCATCTTGCAATGTGTCTGGATCAATTTCCTTCGAGCTCACGTATTTGTCAAGATGTATGATATGCTTGTTTATTTTTGTGTAGAAATTCAAAGATATATAATGAAAAAATACAATGTATACACACCTCACAAGCTCTCCCATCTTGTAAATGATATCACGTACATCTTTGGATACACAATGGGATATGCTAGTAGGAAGTACGAACTGAATGTAAACAATATTCATAGATCAAATGATTAGTTGAGGAAAAAGTCATCATACCCCAAAGTTTATACATAGTTACTTCACTAATTACTATATTCATGGTTAGAGATACCCTTACTTGAATCATTTTGTGCCAATCGTGGGACTTCAAACTAGATAGTTGCTCCACACCTCTTTCTTTTTCTTTATGAAGGCTGCCTTGAGACATCTCATACATCCTGTGGGTGTTCGAAAGCTACATATTTGTTCCTTCACTATTTTTTCCTCGTTCTTTGACAACATACAAGATGCATGGGGTAGCTCAATCTTTCCTCTGGGTCCAATACGTGGCCAGGCTCGTCTCATGCGACCAATGTTATGCAAATCCTCCTTTACATTGATTGAATCACGAGCCCCTATCAACTGATCCCATAATGTAGATACAACATTTTTGAATATGTGCATGGGGTCCAACAGGTGATTGATCTTGAGTTCAGTCTAGTACGGAAGACAAAAAAATATAGAGAACCTAACAAACAAACAATATATTATGTAAACAATTCATCATGCTAAATACTTTAAAGTCAATCGAGAGAAATGCACTTCTTACCGACTCATGCCGAGTGGAGGGTGGTTGTCGACATTAGTCCATCTCTCCTTCCAATCTCGAATGGTTAGAGATTGTGGAGTCATTCCATTAGTAGGGAGAACATATTTGGGATGGTCAATAAGAAGAAATCGATGATGATTGTCGTAGATAACCTTCTTTAAACGTGCCGGCCTAGAGGAAACTAGAGAGGCACTGCAAATAGGACATGCATGATATCCTGATGTGGTTAAACCTGAACAAACAAGTGAATTAATAAAATGTAATTGATTCAAGTCTTGAATTTCAAATATAGAGTTATATACATGTACCTAAACACTCTCCGTATCTTGGAAAGTCATGCATGGTCCACAACAACATGGCCTTCAATGTTAAATCTCTAGAGGATGCATATACGCTTGTATCTTGCACCTCAATACCTTCCCATAACATTTCTAACTCTTCAATCAAAGGCTCTAAGTAAATGTCCATGTTTTTTACCTTGTGCTTTCCAGGAATTAGAAGGGACAACATTACATGTCCCTTTTTAATTGCCATGGATGGAGGAATATTATAGTTCACCAATAGCACTGGCCATACACTGTATGATGTGCTTTTGATATAAAATGGATTGATTCCATCCATACCTAAACCAAATCTCAAATTTCTTGGTTCTTCTTTGAAAATGGGCCACAAATGATCTATATGTTGCCATGGCGGTGTGTCTACAGGGATCCTCCATTTTCCATCACTTGAACAATGACTAGCATACCATGACATGAGCTTTCCAATAGACTTACACTTGAACATAAGTTTTATACGTGGAACAATCGAAAAATGTCACAAAATCTTACGAGGCACATCCATTGACTTCATCTCCACTTCGTATCTTGATTTGCCACAAACAGAACACTCTCGTGTGAACTCATAAATCCCACGAAATAAGACACAATCATTGACACATACATGGATCTTAATATAATCGAGGCCTCCCAGAGATTTCAAGTAATGTCTTGCTTGCTCTCTCTTAGTTGGCAATTTGTTTCCTTTTGAAAGCATTTGTGATAATAACCTACATATATTATTAAAAGTGAGTTAAAAAACCACCAACATATATTTCTATCTGATTTCAAAATAGAACAATTAATATTATGATTCATAAGCCAAACTGAATTGATACCTACTTCAATAACGCATCCAAACTGACATTACTCCATCCATAAATTGTTTGCAAGTTAAGTATCTCGAGGGACGCACAAAGAACAGAGTACATATAACCTTCGTACAACGGAGTAGATGACGCTACGTATAGTCGATCATCTGGCTTTGTAGAGTGACCTTCTCCCTGAACCGGTTGCGAAAATAGATGGTGTACCATGTTGTCCAAAATCTCATCCTCTACAACTTGATGGGGTATTTCATGAGAGCTACTATCATGGTCGTGAGTCTCCACTCTTCTTGAGGACTGTGCCTCCTCGCGTTGATGTTTTGCAGCCTCTCGAGACCCGGGAGGGAGCATTTGAGGATGTGGCACCGCATCCTGCTCAACCACAAAAGGGAGTTTTATGTACATTGATATATATTGAGTAACATAGACTAGCAATCTTAGTGTTAAAAAAAAACAATGAATACCGGTGATTTTTCTCGGTTCCATTCTCCATACAAACTGAGGTGTGACATTGCAATTCGACGTGCTTGAAAAATACACCCTCGACAACGATCACACATGCATTTAATTTTTCATCATAGTCATGCATCTCGATTATGAAGACGTAATGTTTCATCCTCATTTGAGGATGTGCTCGTTGACTCATCAGCATGCACCGCACTAGGTGATGACGACGACATGATTAAACCTAATTCATGACAATATCAAAATATTTGTCATTCATATGTTTACATAAAAATTTCAAGCTAGCGTATTAATTATTCTAAGATCTCAATTTTAAATACACAAAACTCATCATAAATACATTAAAACTTATGATAAGAATTCACTATCAAAACTTATCTTAAAAACAAGAAATTATGATAAAGCCTGAATGCATGTCTATATCCGCATTTAAGTACGCGTCTAAATTAGCGTCTATGTTCGCGTCTATACGTGCGTTTACATAAACCTTAGACGCGTATATACACGCCAAAATAGACGCACACGTCAACATTGAAACCATACTTAAATCATTTCTTTTCAAACTGCGCCTTTTCTTTTCTGCGTTTTTTGCGGTTTTGAAGCTCGAGTTTAGCCGACATGCAGTCTCTTCATGCCTCACCTCCTCATGACTCACCTCTTCTTTCATTTCAAGCACACAAGAAAGGAAAAAGGAAAGCCAAGGAGAGGAAGAAAGAGAGAACAAGAGAGACAAGAACAAGAGGAAAAAGAAGCAACAAGCAAGCAAGCAAGCATCAAGGGAGGGTAACTGCCACAAGGTGGTGAGATAAAGGAATGTGTACTGCCACAATCAATCAAGGTTTTAAAACCTTTACCTTGGTAGTACGACGGTGTCTGAATAACCGAGAGCTGGCGATTCGGCCCTGTAACATGTCCCATAGTATCATCCAGGACACGTCTTAGCAGTCCATAGGAAAGGATGTCTAGAAAGCTCCGCCCGGCACTCCCATGGAATGTTACGGGTTTTACGATCTAGTTCTTCCCGCGTCTGCCACGTAGCGGAAGTATCCTGGCCATTCCCACTTAGGATCGACCGGAATTAGGGTTTTCCCAATGGGTCATTAGCTAACAGCAACTAGCGTCAAACCCGAGTGAACTACTTTACGCAGAAACGCCAGGTCTGAAGCGGATTCATGCTGCACTTGGTTCAAGGAGAATGGGAAACGAGAGGGATACAAAGCTCAACCTCTCTGCCATAAGGCATAGTCCCATTCCGTTCCCCTAAAACAACGTAAATCGGGTAAGACGTAGCTCTAGGTCATCGTTCTCGTTATTCTTTTTGATGATGATGATCATTCTGCTGTTCTTCGAGATTTTTGGAGAAAAGTTCCCGGCTAACCGGGACCACCCAACCGTAGGACGGACCCATGGCCCATCCTCCGCACTTTCCTCATTTTGTTTTAGTTATGTAATTATCTAACACATTAATTTGACATATAACAATCATCTTCTTTAATTAATCTTGTTAAGCACTGGTTCCTTCACGTAATCTTATCACGTGACATAGAAAAACAATATCAAGCAAGTTCTTTTAACATTTCATCATTTTATCTTTGAAATACAAGGAGTTCCGCCCGTAGGCTTGTCCATAATCTGCCCGAAGGCTAACCAATAATCTCCAGGGATCACTATTCCAAGCTTCCGCCCGTCAACTAGTATGCGGGCCTCGAGATCCAATCGCGAGTCACGTTAGCCTCTTGTGCAGGACCCGGAAGGTGAGGGATTTACGGCCAGAGCCCCCCCTGGCACCCAAGCGTCCTCCTGCTCCAAGTAGAACTCAACGGAGAGACCTCTCGCACGGGTTCGGTCCACTTTCCCGACGCGGTCAACAACCCCCTTGGTTAGGGTCAGGCAGGCAGTCGGGGGTAACTGAATCTGCCTCTCCCTTCAGGCTTTTAACCTGAAGTATAGGTACTTGTTTAATTTGTAATTCATAATTCAAACAGAGCCCTAAAATCTCTAGCAAGCACAAACATTTCCATTAATCAACCCAGTTGTATGGCAAATTGCTAAGGAAGTGTTCTTTCCTTTTTGAGTGTATCAGCAGTCGTTCTCAAGATGTCTTGTAACTTGGCAAGATCCCTTATATTCGGGTGTAGGGTATACCCAACTTGGTTAACCCTAAGGTACCTTAGATATGCTAGTTTCTATTTTACAACTTTTCTTATTTAGAAGGATATCCAAAAATTATGTCTTTTTGCAAGATAACTTGCGTAAGGATTTGTCGTCCTTGAAGAGGGTTTTTCCCTTTTCTCCTTGTGAATCAATCACAAAATGATTTCATACATGTTGCGCAAGTCTGGCGATGGAATAATCTGTTTAGATTCCTTAAGCTGACGTATGTTAGGCCTAGGGTTTCTTCATTTAAGAACCTTAGGGACAAACCCTAGTTTCTTATCTTTATGAATTTATTGTCCCTACGGTAAGGAAAGTAGTTAAGTGTTTAGGGTATGAATGTTTCTATGTTTAGATTGGTTCGGTTATCTTTTGGAAGGTAATCCTACTCGTCTTGTCACGGTTTTTCTATTCTTGTGACAATTAACCTTCCTACTCAATACAGTTTAATTTGGCATATAGCATAATGCCAAGATGATATAAAGACGACAAAACTCCTTGGGACAAAAGGCCTAGCTGAGAATTTAGTGTATACACACTTTATTAGTTCCAAGTCCTCAAATAGTAGGGAAAAAGTGTTAATAGAGTGTCATCCAGTAATTTCCCATTACATTTTCTTTCCAAATGAGTTCGTATATCTAATTTTTATACTTGTTAATTCCTAACATTTAACTTCTGTTTTCTTTAAAGATGAACTCATGCCAAATAACAACAGTTGCCTTGCTAAGATGTGCAACTAGCACAGATAACTCCCTAGTAATTTGAGCATCCAAGAAACCTTCCATGAATTTAGCCCTTTTACCATGATTCGTTGCGAAAGGAATAAGACTAATGGTGCAAGATATAATTTGAATATATTACTATAGTAAATGGTTAATCTTGCCTATAATTTTATAGTGCTTGATGCAATTTGAAGAAAGCTAATTTGTATACATGGTCATTCATAAGCTAACTCCTTCGTTAAAAATAACTTGAACAAATATATCTTTCCTTAACAATTTTTCTTTGTGTGACTGACTTAAAACCGAATTAACATCAAGAAGAAAAACCTGGCTTTGAGGTGAGATATCCACATGGATACCGAGAGATGACCCTCCCGCAGCTACACCTTGGACTTTCTTCGGCGGCATCGTACTTCGAATGTGAGATAGCCTTTTCCTTTTTCTTCTTGGAATTCCACCGTCTTCTCCTTCCTTTTCTTTTTCCTTTTCCCCACTCTTCCTCCGTCACTCCCTCTTTTCACTCCCTCTACTTCCCTCCCTATCTTTTATCTCACGGCTATATTCTTCCTTACGGGGTACATACAAGGCCGTGATGATGACTTGAATAGTTTAAAGAAAAATCTGGAGGGAAAAAGGGCAAGGGCTTAGGGGGAAATTTAGAATCCCGGGAGGGGGGGGGAATAAGGGCTTAGGGGGGAATTTAGAATCCTGGGAGGGGGGGGGGAATAAGGGGCTTAGGGGGGAATTTTAAAACCCCGGGAGGGGGGGGAATAAGGGGCTTAGGGGGGAATTTTAAAACCCCGGGAGGGGGGGAGAACAAGGCTTACGGGGGTTTAAAAACCCGGGGGGGTAGTCTTAAGGCCACAGGAGGGTGCCTTTCATGGCAAAAAAAAGGACTTTGAATAGGCCCACATGAAGGGGGGCTTATCAAGGTCTTTGAAAGCTTCCCCAAGAAGCTTCCAAGGCTTTTGGGGATTCTTTTGGAGCCACGTGGAGGGAGTGGCTCCCCTTGTGTAGCGTGCCGACAGCGAGGGCCCTTGGCGGCGTGCAACGGACGATGATGGACTGACGCGGTGCTCAAGACTCCTTCTTCAGCAGTGGCACAAGGCGGCGACCAGACTCCTCCTTCACGACGGTCATATGTCTTCAGGCGGTGGCGCAGCTGCTTCACGGCAACACCAGCAACGGCGACTTGAGTCTCTCTCTTCCTCACGACGCCCCACACAGAGCCTCACTCTCACCCTCTTATGATGGGCTCCCTTCCACGGCCCCCAGCCTCCCATCATTGAAATAGTGGAGGGAGGGGAATCTTCACTCTTGCGTGTCGACACGCATGTCCCCCCCTCCCTCCAAGGCTCCACCAAGGAGCTTACTACCTCCTTCTATTCCCCTCCCCCTCCAGCTCGTCAGTTGGCTGGAGGGATAAGGGGGGGGGAATAAATTTTTTTTCTATTAATCTGATTTTTTTTTTCTACGTGGAATATTACAGGCCCTTTCTTGTGAAGAGCGGCATGGACTGTCGCCCTTTCAAACTCTACTTTCATGGTCGGATCTTCTTCTTCTTCGAACATTTGCCTATTGGCAACGCAGGCGATTTTTCCTCTGCCTCAGGTAGCGGCTCCTTGACCACGGCCAGTTTCTTGGAAAGGTGCTTGGTGATGTCCTCCTCCAAGCTTGGGACATTGCCTCTTGAAATGACTGGGCTCGTTGCAGTGGAAACAACGGAGGTTTCGGCCATTGCTTTGAGTAGGGGCAAAGTTGTTGACATTATTAGTCCTTGCTTTCTTTCTTTATCCCTGATTCTGACCTTGAACTCTCTTCATCTGAGGCCTGAATGCTCCTCTGTTTGGGTCATTATAAGACCAAGTTTTGTTACCTCTTGGTCTAGCTTGCACCTCCTGAATTATAGAGGCAGCTTGAATGAGTGTATCCTATAGATTTGATGGGCACATTGATTCGAGATGGGTACTCACTGGTGGGTTTAAACCAGCACAAAATTTTGACACCTGTTGTGTCATGTCCATCTATGGTGCATACTTTAGAAGTGAGACGAATTTAGAGTAGTATGCGTCAAGAGTGAGCCCTAGCTGTTTTAGCTGGTAGAACTCATTCATTTTCTGCGTGCAATACGTAGGTGGTAAGTATCTTCCCTGCACCACTTTCTTCAGCTTCTCCCAGGTAACGAATCCTTCTGCGATCCCTTGATCTCTGCACCATTGCTTCCACCAAAGCCTGGCTTCGCTGGTGAGCTTCAGCTTGGGGAGCATAGCTTGATTGGCGGGTGCAGTATCGGCTGCTTCAAAGTAATCCTCCATGGATTCAATCCAAATTTCAGCATCTGCTTGGACGAACCTGCCTCTCCCGTCAAATTCAGGCAGCTTAATTTGCTTGAGAAGAAACTTCTTCTCCTGGATTACAACAGTACTTGATGTAGGAGGCGAACTAGGATTCTGTACCTGGGGTTGTGCCTGGACAAAGATTTCTTAACGTTATTACTTGTTAAACGTTGTGATTTATATTTCATCTCCATTTTCGCTATCAACCAAGCAATCTAACCACTTAACTTTTTATCAATTCTCATGCACAATCAGACATTGATAAAAAGAAGTCTTATTTATATTTATATGGGCATAGCCTTTTTGGAATACAACATGTCTTGGGATGATAAGCCAACTGTTTACATTTAGTTTGGGGAGACTAATGTTGTATTACATTTATCTACATGAACTGTATAATAGTATGGTTTCGGGTCATGGATCTTCAGGAATCGGTAAATCATTGGAAGTTCAGGGTATCCTTTCCTTTGGAACCCATTCTTCTCATGGCGCCCCAACACTTTGATCCTGTCGGCGGGGATTACACGAGTCACTACTTCATAGACATATGAGTTTAGTTCAACCCTCCGACCTCGAATATGTAAAGTTGAGTTTACGTGAGCTTTCACAAAAGTGAATAGCTTCACGACTGTAAGTCTTCCAACCACTTGATCCTCTTTAGGTTGGTTTATAGGTATGCAAATCGGTGGTAAGCTATGTAGTAGATTCCTGAGGCACCCGTCCATCTTCGTTCCATATACAAAGGTGATGGATTATAAATATGCTCTAGGATGTTCATCATCCCAACCCTTTGTTGATAATCCGGGGAATGCATCGCAGTTATAAACATGACTCGGAACACTATGAACTTGTTCCATGATTTGGAATTCTGCAAGACCGCATTGAAAGTAAGGAAATGTTTAGAACAACAACATTTTCTTTACTTCATCTTATTAAGATGTCATAAAAACAAATCCTTCATTGGTTTGCTCTGATACTAACTATAATGTGTCCACCTGTTATCTTCAAGACACGTCTTAGCAGTCCATTGGAAAGGATGTCTAGAAAGCTCCCCCCGGCACTCCCATGGAATGTTATGGGGCTTGCGATCTAGGACTTTCCGCGTCTGCCACGTAGTGGAAGTATTTCAGCCATTCCCACTTAGGAGCGACCTGAATTAGGGTTGTCCCTATTGGTCATTTCCTAACGGCAACTAGCGTCGAACTCGAGTGAACTATTTTACGCAGAAACGCCAGGTCCGAAGTGGATTCACGTTGCACTTGGTTCAAGGAGAATGAAAAATGAGAGGGATGTGAAGCTCAACCTCTCTACCATAAGGCATAGTCCCATTCCGCTCCCCTAAAACAACATAAATCACGATCATTTATAACATAGACTCTAGGTCAACGCTCTTGTTGTTCGTATCCTTTGAACGACCTTCCTGCTATCCATCTTGATTGAGGAAAGTTCCCAGCCAACCGGGACCACCCATCCGTAGGATGGACCCATGGCCCATCCTCTACACTTTCCTCGGTTTATTTTAGTTATTTAATTATCTAACACATTTAGTTGGACATGTATCAATTAGCTTCCTTAATTAACCCGTTAAGCACTAGTTCCTTTACGTAATAATAGCACTTGACATAGAAAAACAATGTCAAACAAGTTGCTTTTCAACAAGTTATTATATTTATCTTTGAAATACATAAAGTCCAGCCCGTAGGCTTATCCACAATCCGCCCGAAGGCTATCCAGCAATCCACAAGGATCACTAGTCTAAGATTCCGCCCACAGACTAGTATGTGGGCCTGGAGATCCAATCCTGAGTCACATTAGCCTCTTGTGCAGGGGTCACAAGGCGAGGGATTTACGATCAGAGCCCCCACTGGCACCCAAGCGTCCTCCTGCTCCAAGTAGCGCTTAACGGAGAGACCTCTCACGGTGGGTTCGGTCCACCTTCCCGGCATAGTTAACAACCCCCTTGGTTAGGGTTAGGCAGGTAGTCAGGGGTAACTGAAGCTGCCTCTCCCTTCAGGCCTTCAACCTAAAGCATTAGATATGAATTTAGCCTTTAATTCCTTGAGCAAACAAAGCAAAACAATGCTCTTAAAGTTGTTACAAGCACAAACAATTCCATTGGTCATTATTTTTGGCCAACTGCTAAGGAGCGAATCCTTCTTTCCGAATGCATCCAGCACTCGATTCGGGATCAATTGCGACTTGGCAAGATCCCCTATATCCTAGGTTAGGGCGTACCCTATTAACTCGATTGGACCAATACTTTAAGTTCATATGTTATTCCAATTTATTAGTTGGTCTTTTACTTCCAAGCAATTATCTTTACCCAAGAAAGATACTATATTAGGACGATTATTCATCATCTTGCAAGATAACTTGCGTAAGAATCTACCAACCTCATTCCGAGGAATTGGCCATTCCCTAGTGATCCAATCACAAGATCATGAGACTCTGTAACTTGTTGCACAAGTGTCGCATCAAACTATGGGACTATTCTATCCATCAACGGCGTCTTCTAATCACGGTGTCATGATTAGATATAACAATCCATTCTTGATTGCATTAGGCCGACATTGTCGGTCCTAGGGTTCTGAGTTTCATCTTTTTTAGCAAGAGATTCTTAGGAAAAAACCCTAGATCTTTTCTTGCAAGTATGTCCTACTATCCCTACATTCCGTGAATGTGGGCAAGTATTTAGGGTATAGGAGTTTTAGTTTTGGCAATACGTGCGACTAGGTAAATGTCTTCACCGTGCTAACCCTAGTCAGTTCTTTGGGATACGTTGCGTTAAATTAACCCTTTTCTAAATGAGTACTCCGCAGTTTTAGGTGTTTAGGTTTATGCCAATTTAACCTGTCTATTCTTGAAGATAATTACGGTATCATTTCCATAACCACATGACTCATTGTCTACGAGTAAGTTGATTTTCAAACCTTGACTTTTCGGTTTAAGATCAAGCATAGGTTAGGTTACATCCTATAACATGCAAACAAGATTGATGCTAAAACATGCAGCCTTTTACTACTTTCATTTCCGAATGGATTTGTCGTATGCAGAACTTACACACCCTTCCATTAAATTAAGTTTTTAGACCACTTGCCTAGTTAAATCTTCTTCATGAAGTCCTAGCAATTTCCTACGATTGTTAATAACTTTCTTTAAGAATCATTTTTAAAAAAAAGATATTCAATAATGCAATATGCAGTTTATTCCTTTCATGCTTAATCAGAGTGTACTTTCATAATTCTGTTTTGTAAATATGAACATTAATATAAGTTCAATTCATGGCAATGCACAAAAACTACTTGCTAGAAATGCATATCAATCTTCTGGTCACTTTATTTTGTTTGTTTTATTGAGAATACTAATGACCGAACTCTTCCGTCACATGAGCTAATTCTTTTAACCAAAGTATTTAAGACGAGAAATTCATCCTATCTCCAAAAATCATCCACGCACGATTGAATTATAACAACGTAAATTAAAATTAGGAAGAAAAACTTGGACTTGTGGTAAGATGTCCACGTGGATGTTAGGAGACGATCCTCCTGCGGCTGTGCCTTGTGCTTTCTTAGGAGCCATTGCAAATGCAGCCTTTATTTCTTGGATGCAGATTTATGACCTTGGCTGTCTCCTTTGCACGCGTAGCTCCCCTTTGTGACAGCTTGCACCGTCTTTCGGAAATGGTTTTTGTAGAAGCTTTCCTCCTATGAATTTGAGTGGGGAATGCCCACGGAAAGGGTCTTTAAATCCCGGCCTAAAGTGGGCAAAAGGGCTTGATTTCAACGGGGTAACTGGGCTTTTAAACCCCACTTGTGAGGGCAATAAGAAGGCTCACGAAAAGGCCTTTAGATCCCAGGGAGGGGGTTTAAAGTCCTTCGAGGGTAATGCTTATTAAAGCCACAGAAATGGGATTTTTCATTTGATCCCAGGGGTAGTTTTTAGGATGCCCTAGTGTCAAAAAAGGGGGGAAAAGGAAGGGGTGTATAACCTTGAAGAGGGGGTTTTAGGTGGGGGGAAAAAAATCTTAAAAGAGGCACATGAACCAGGGCTAGGAGGGAGCCTGAAAGAAGAATGTGTGTGTGGGGGGGGGGGGGGTGTTATATGAAAGGGCCTTGAGTAGGCCACATGAAGGGGGGCTATTTAAGAGCTATAGAAGCTTCCTAAGAAGCTTTTGATGCTTTTTGATAGAGTCGTAGAATCCCCACGTTGTCGTATTGCTGCGCATTCGAGGTGTGAAAACCACCCAAAAGTTGTGTGTGGGATTTGATACTTTGTACATATTTAGTTGTTGTGTTTATACTTTTGTTCTACGTGGAAGAGGGTTTGGAGTAAGAGGAATTAATCAATAATGCTCTGGTTGACATGTATGTAAAATGTGGAAGTTTAAACGAAGCGCATAAAGTCTTCAAGGGCTTGCTGGAAAGAAATTAAGTATCATGGAATGCTTTAATGACAGGATATATTCAAAATGGGTTCAGTCTCACTGCCTTGGATCTCTTTAGGGACATGCAACAGGAGGGTGTGGTTCCAACTAGAGCTACTTTTCTATGCACCTTGAAAGCTTGTGGTAGCATAGGAGCCTTGCACTCAGGCCAATCTTTACATTGTGAGATATCAAAAATGGGATTTGAAAGAGAATTGATTGTGGAAAATTCTCTGATAAATATGTATAGCAAATGTGGTTCCCTTGCAGAGACTCACAGGGTGTTTGATAAGCAACCGCTTCGAGATACAGTTTCATGGAAGGCTTTGGTTGCATCACATGTTGAACACGGGCTTAGTGAGGAAGTCTTGATTTGCTTCAAGCGGATACAGCTGGAAGGTGTGTTTGTGGATACCAGCACATTCATTCTCTGCTTAAAAGCTTGTGGCACAGAAGGAGATTTAGAAACAGGGCATAGCATACATTCTGAGATAACTAGGAGAGGACTTGAGAAAGAGCTATACATGGGGAGTAAAATGGTGGACATGTATGGGAAATGCTACTCTCTTGCAGAAGCAGTCCAAGTGTTTGATGGGCTGCCAGTTCAGAACATAGTCTCATGGACTGCACTGATTGCAGGATATGTGCAGGAAGGGCATGGTGAGCAGCACTGAAGTGTTTTGAGCAGATGCAACTTGAGGGCCTTTGTCCAAATTCAGTTACCTTTATTTGTGTGTTGAAGGCCTATGGCTCCATATGAGCTGCAGACAAGGGCAAATAAATACATGATGAGATTGTTAGAGAAAGGTTGCTGGACAAAGACATTGTTGTTGGGACTGCATTGGTAGATATGTACAGCAAATGTGGCTTGCTTGCAAACGCACAAGAAGTGTTTGACAAGCTTCCCTTTCATGATGTGGTCTCATGGAGTGCTTTAATAGCAGGATATACTCAGAATGGTCTTGCTGAGGAAGCAGTGAAGTGCTTTGAACGAATGCAAAATGAGGGATTGTCTCCAAATGCATTCACTTACACATACATATTGAAAGCCTGTGGCAGCATAGGAGCTGCTGATAAGGGCAAAGAGATATACAAGGAGATTGTTCAAAGAGGGCCGCTTTTCTGTTTTAAATTAAAAAAAAGCTACGCGCTGTATAGCCAATTTGGGGGGCGTAGGGAATTTCGGAATCGGGGGGCTAATGTTAGTTTCTTTTTTCTCTCCGTGATCGAAAAGGGAAAAAAGCAGAGGGGAGGAAAGAGGATTGTGAACAAAAAAAAACGACAGGGAGAAAAACGAATCTGGAGGAAACCATGAAAGCAAGCAGATTACACAAATGTATGGGTTTTACGATGAGTGCCTGAGAAACCAGAGATTGGGAACAATCGATCTGGGAAAACGGTTCTGAAAAAGCAGGACGTGAGACGAATAAGGAGGACGATGCTAGATCTCGGAGGAGGAGGACTGAACATAGGGAGAAGGCCATAACAAAGAGCTGTACAACCGAATGTTGGATATATTCCGGATGCTACTTCACCTCCACCAGTTTAAGAGTTTGTGGTCTTTGAAGTAAAAAAAAAACAACCTGTCCTGAGGAGAAAAAGAGCTGTCTTGAGGAGAAAAAGAGCCATCCTGGGGAGAAGAAAAACAGTCATTCTGGGGAAAATTAGGACAGTCATCTATCAGAGCATAACAACAGTAATTACAACTGGTACTTGAGCTTGGAAAATAGTATGTTCTCCCATACGGTGCTAATAGATATGGATTGAAAAACTTTTGAATTGGAAAACCCTTATCCAGAAGTTGTAAAGCTTTCTTCTAATCCAGATGATGTCCAGAAATTGTAAAGCTTTCTTCTAATGCAGATGATGGCATGTCAATGCTTCATGAAGAGCCGTGTATAGATGCTCATCCCACAATAGTTTTGTCTTGAACCAAACCATCAAGTACCATTAGTCGTTGAACCAGACCATCAAACTATCTTGAAGAAAGAAGTCGTGCTGTCCAAATTTCCAGCTCACCGATTGCTATTTCTGTTTTTATGCTGTGCATCATGGTTGATGAGAAAACATAAGATTTCAAGGCACATTCTAAGCTTTCCTTTGAGCATCCATATTCCCTAACAGAAATTCTGTTTATTCCTGATAAAAAGTGCCAGAAATCTGACTTATTAGCCACAACTGATGACTATCTCTGGGTCTGACAGATCTAGGAACAGGGCAGATTGAAGTCTAACATAATACATATAAATATGGAAAATTTGAAGACTGTTTCTAACCGTAAGCCATCTCAATATCAGTAAATAGTCACTGTGATGGAACTTGGATTAGAAGATTATCCATGTTCATCCACTTTCTCACTCATCGATGAAGACATATTCTTGGAAATTCTCTTTGAAATGTATGGAAGACCTATGCAATCCAAAGGATGCTCGGGTTTCTTCTTCTTGAACCTTGAATCTCTTATTGGCTGAAATAAAACAGAGTCTTGACATTATTTTCTCATCTTGCTTATTCACTTGTTTAATCTTTTATCCTGAAATTTATCAAGGTCTTCTGAAGACGCGACTTTGCTTTCACAAACCCTTCAACATCTTTGGTGAACCAGACGTGAAAGCGTCGCAAAAATTTCAAGATGGGAGATACTTCAGCATCTATTTCAGCCTCTTCTACAATTCCAACTACATCCTCTACTTCAGCTCCATCAATGACTGCTGCGTCAAGTACTTCAACAGATGATCTAAAGCAGATTTTGTAGAATATGTCTATGTATATGCAGCTTCAAAATCAGCAGACACAATTGTATATGCAGCAGCAGCAACAATTGCATCAACAGCAGTTGTCTCAGCAAAGGCAACTCTATTCAGAGAAAGAGAATGCAAACAGTGCGACTAAGGCGATTGAAGCAGTTGAGAATGAGAAGAAGCTATTTGATGGCCGTAATGTTTCAGCATATTTGAAGACATATGAGATCAAGATGGGGTTTTTTGGAGTTCCAGCTGGACTTATGAGTAAGTACTTCCTTCGTCTTGTCACACCCGCCTTGAGGGCAAAAGTGACTGATCTTTTTATTCAAAATACACATTGGCAAGATTTTAAGAAAGCCCTGAAAGAAGAGTATTTCCTTGAGGACTTTGGGATGGCTACACGGCGTTCATTCCGAGAGTGGTCTACATGCCAAACAAAGGTCTAGTTGCTTCAGAGTTGATTCGAGAATTTGAAGAGAGGTATAGTCAGCTTGATGCCATTGAACAAAGAGCATTGGATGTTGAAAAAGTTGAGCTTTTCTTGCAAGCTGCTGATCCTGCTCTTCGTGAAGAATTGGGAGAGCTTCTTGAGGATCGCACGAAGCCTATGGGACTTAAAACGGATTGGCAGGATGCCGAGGATGTAGTCTCGACTTTGACCAAGAGGAGGATATGGAAGACCCGCCTACAGAATGGTTCCATGACACCGACACCATCATCTGCTCCTATGCCTGCTTCTATCCCTGTTATTTCTTCTCCTCCTCAGCTAGTTTCTTGGCCTATGCCAGTGCCTACTGTTTCTACTCCTCCTATTCCTCCTGTTCCACGACCGATGCCTACACCTTCTGCTCCAAAACCATCCACTCCATCGGTGCCTACCTCTCTTGATGACATAATCAAAGGCATAACAGATTTGACACTGGAGTTAGTTAAAGCGGAGTTGGTGGGAAAATTGAAAGAGCAGTTTGTTTCTACTACACCTACTATTTCTTCTAGTGCTTCTACTGCACCTAGGAGTGCTCCTAGTGCACCTAGGAAAGATCAGAGATGTATTTGGTGTGATAGTACGGACCATCAGTATTGCAGGGATTGTGAATCTTTTCAGGATGCAAGGAGAAAGAATTTGGTATATTGGGGACAAGGTGATAAGATTTGGTTGATTGAGACAGGAGCTCCACTTGCTACCAACTTTGGGAAAGGTGGAATGAAGAAGTTAGTGGATGACATGGCTGCACGTACTTCTTATGTGACAGCTAGAGGAGATGCTTCTGCATATGGAGTCTAGATTGAGAAGGGATCAGAGAATCAGCCAGCACTATGGACTTATGCTATGGAGACTGCAAACAAGGTAAAAATTCAGCAAACTGTTTTGACTAGTGCAGGCTCTAGCATCAGATCTGAGACAGGTTGGGATTCGCCTGTTGACAGGTACTCTATTTATGCTTATTTGGCTAAGTCTCGGGGAGCAGATGTACTTGTTGAGGAGAAGCGTAAGAGGGATGAAGAAAATCCAAGTGCAGCTAAAAAGACTAGAGGGGGTGAGTTTGTTACTCCACCTACTGCAGGGCCGTCTTTGAGACCAGGGCGAGAACGACAAATGGAAGATGCTCAAAAGAGAGAAAAGAGGCAAGAGCCTAGAGAGAGAAAGCAGCCAGGGCTTAGATTGATGTCCGATATTGAGACATCTACAGACATGAAGAAAATCTTTAATGACAAGATACTTAGCCGTGAGGTGACTTTCACTATTTCTGAGGTGTTGGCCATCTCGAAAAGAGAGTTTCAGGATCAGTTTCAAGAGGTCCTGAAGAGGAAAAGACATGCATTGCCTACCACTGATACACAGGGAGTTTGGGGAGTTGGATGAGGATGAGGATGAGGTTATGGTTGAGAATGCTTCTGTTTTTTCGCAGGTAGAGAAGAGGGTTCAGCCTATGCATTATGCTGAAACTGATGAGCCTGTCTTGATACCGCGTAGTCACTTTTCGCGGAGTCATTGGGCTAGGGCAACTACAGAGACGATGATAAAAATTGGAGAGAAACAGGTGCCTTATGTTGCATTGGTGGATCATGGTTCAGAGATTAATCTCATAATTCGTGGAGTTTATGAAAGTAACAGATGGCCTATGGATGTAGAGCATGGGTGGCGTATGAGAGCCACCAATAACACTGCAGGTGATTTGTATGCTGCCTGTCCTAGTGTCAGGGTTTCTATTGGTGATGTAGAGGAGGATTTCCATTTCTTTGTGCAGGATTCATGTTCTTATCCCATAATTCTTGGACAGCCATTCATCACAGAGATGCGCATGGAAACAAAGGTAATGGATGATGGATCTGCTTATGCACGGATTCGCAGTAAAGATGGTATGAGAGCAGTTCAGTTTATGACTGTGTGTGTAAACCATGTTAGAAATATGGATACTCTCAGAGATGCATCTTTGCCCACTGTGAGGGATTCGGATTTTCATTAGGTACCGCTGTTTCGCGAGACGACAGTGGTACAGAGCAGAGGAGATTGGAGTTCTCGTCTCCTGGCAGCAGTGTTTTCTTCTCCGGTTTTGTTGGGATTTCAGCAAACAGTTCGATGAGCTATCAGAAGATTTCTAGGTTGCCTAGAGCTGCCAGGCAGTACATATGCAGGAAGGAGAAAAATTTGAAAAATGCAGGAATTTTAGAGGATGATTAGCACATAGATGGGATGTATGACAGTATGATTTGTGCAGATACGATGGAAGAGATGAAAGATAGGCTGAAAACTGATATGCAGAGTTGTCACAATAATGTATTAGTGCAATCCCTGGACATGTTTCATGAAATTGCAGATTTTGTGTCATAGATTGAGTCAGAGGCTGAGGTGGCTCAGCAAAAAGTGTTGAGTGCTGAAGAAATTCAGCAAACAGAGTTTCCAGCTAATTATGATCATCTTACAGAGACACAGAGGGCTGAAAACTTTCAGCCAACAGAGTTTACTGCTGAAATATTTCAGCATCCAGAGTTTAGGGCTGTTTCTATGCAGTCCATAGAGCAGAGGGCTGAGGATATTCAACCATTGGAGTGCAGAATTGCTGATTTACAGCAAGATTTGAGTAATGCAGAAGAGTATAATGAAACCAGGGTTGACACGAAATACAAAACTGTGGATAAGAAGGTGAAGCCGGTAGCTGTACCGCTTCCACCTGATAGTGATCAGCAAATAGAGAGGGCTGCCAAACAGCCAATTTTGAGGAATCTGGAGCATATTGGTCATAAATTTTCAGCAGAGACTATTGCTCAACTGAAAATTGAAAATGGTGATTTCTTGCTACCTACAGAGAATCAATGCTTTCAGGAGATGCTTGAGTGACATGGAAGGGGATTTGCTTTTTTTCCGCATGAGATTGGATGTGTGAATCCTGATATTGTTGCTCCTATGGTGATCTTTACTATTCCTCATATTCCATGGAACCTCCGACCTATTCCAGTGCCTAAGGCACACCTGCCAAAGTTGATTGATTTGTTGAATGAGAAAATCAGGATGGGAATTCTTGAGCCTTCATCTGCACCATACTCAAATAGGTGGTTTACAGTTCCAAATAAGAATGGTACTCTCCGATTTATACAGGACATGCAGCCAGTAAATAGAATTACTATCAGGAATGTTGGTATAGGTCCAGTTGTGGATGAGTTTGCAGAAGCATTTGCTGGACGTGCCATCTATTCTTTAGGTGATTTGTATTCAGGATATGATCAGTTTCAGCTGGCTTTGGAAAACAGGGACATAACCACCATGAGAACTCCTATTGGGCTTGTCAGAATGTGTACCTTGCCTCAAGGTGCCACTAATTCTGTTGCGCATATGATGAATGCCATGCATAAGGTTCTTCGTGATTATATACCTCAGCTTACTATGCCTTTCTTGGATGATGTGCCCATTAAGGGGTGTGCAAAAGAAGAGAAGAATGAGAGTTTAAATGAGCAGGGATGCAGATACTTTGTGGCTGATCATATTTCAGCTTGTGAGAAGATTTTGGCCAGGTTAGAAGAAGTGAACTTGACATTATCAGGGCAAAAATCTGTTTTTGGAGTGAATGAGGTTGTCATTGTTGGACATATGTGTGGGTATTATGGCAAGAAACCCTCACCTGATAAGGTGAATGCTATAGGCAAGATTGCGGAGTATTGTTCTACCACTTCAGAGGTACGGAAATTCATTGGAGCTTGTGTGTTTTATATGATTTGGATACCTCATTTTGCACACATAGCAGATTGTTTATATCAGCTGCTTCGAAAGGGGCAGAAATTCTATTGGGATGAGAGCCACAGTAGAGCCATGCGAAAATTGAAGAAGTTATTGCAGAATGCTCCTACTCTCAGGAAAGCGGATTGTAATTGCGGAAGGCCTATTGTATTGACAGTTGACACTAGTCCAATTGGCATAGGTTGGGCTGTGGGTCAAGATGATGCAGATGGAAACATGTATGCTATTCGGTTTGGGGCGAAAATCCTAAACGAGAGACAGAGGAGATATCCGCAAATTAAGAGGGAGTTACTAGGGATTGTTACGGCTCTCAAATGTGACAAGGAGTACTTTATTGGAGCTTCAGTTGTGGTAGAGACAGATTGCTTGCCATTGATTGGTATGATTACAAGTTGCTCTACTCCGGATATAGCTATGCCGAGATGGATTGCATACATCAAGTCATTAAATCCAGAATTTAAACACATAGCAGGGAAGGATAATCCAGTGGTAGATATGTTGTCTAGAGCCAGATATGATGATGAGGAGATGCTATTTGCAGAAGAGGATGATGCAGAAATTTCAGCCACTATGGTTGATCATGTTTGCCATGTCTATGATATTGTGGCTTTCATAGAAGAACTCTATGTTGGAGATTGGTTGCAGATTGGCAGGTACCTTAGTACACTAAGCAAAAGAGATGAATGGACAGATGAAGAGTTCAAGAAGATTAGAAGGAAAGCCTATGGTTATTTTCTCAAGGATGGATTTCTTTGGAAGCATCCAAAGAAAAGAGGCGGATTACCTTTGCGGGTTGTTTGTGATAGAGAGACACAGTTACAGGTGATGAGGGAGTTTCATGAGAGTCCTTGGACTGGTCATAGAGGAGTGTGGGCTACTTATGAGAAAATCGAGGAGAAATATTGGTGGAAAGGCATGTATAGAGATGTTTCTCACTTTTTTGAGACTTGCAGGGATTGTCAAATGTATTCGGTAGTGCGTCATCGAGATGAGCTTCATCCGATCTATCCGCTATGCATTCATTATAAGTGGGTAGTTGACTTGGTTACTATGCCTATGGGTCTATGGCAGATGAGATACATTGTTTTGGCTAGAGAGGATCTTACCAATCATGTTGAGGGCAGATCTTTGAGAACAAAGACCACTAGTGCAGTGTGTAAGTTCTTATTGGAAGAAATTTTCTACAGGTATGGCTGTGTGGGTAAGATCACTGCGGATCGCGGTGAATTGGATGCAGATGAAGCTAGGGAGTTTTTCTCTCAACTAGGAATCAAGTTGGCTCTAACCACAGCATACAATCCAGAGGGAAATGGGAAGAGTGAAAGAGGGCATCCGCCGATAATGAAAGCATTAGCCAAAGCATGCAGAGGACGGATTGGAGAATGGCCGAGACTTCTACCATTTGCTTTGTGGGCTGATCGTACGACTCACAGTGTTACCACAGGATATATGCCTACAGAGTTGATGTATGGCCAGAAACCTTTTATGCCGACTGAGACTTGTGCTTTGACTTGGCCAATTTTACCTTGGCAGGAGGATTTGACGAGAGAGGAGCTCTTAGCTCTTCGGATTCGGCAGTTGGAGAGAAGACCAGAGGATATTCAGCTAGCTATTGATAAGTTGAAGGTTGCTAGACTAAGAAATAAGGACAGGTTTGACAGCAGGCATCACTTGCGGCCTAGAGCAATAGAAGAGGGAGATTGGGTATTAGTCTTTGATAGCAGCCTTGAAAATCAGCATACTGCACTTCGGAAGATGGTGAAAAGATGGTTTAGGCCGTACATAGTCAGACATGTCTTTGATAATGCAACATATGAGCTGACAGAATTGGATGGGACAGTGCTTAGAGTGCCTATTACTGGAAAAAGAATCAAGATTTTCAAGAAAAGAGATGATGAATATTATGCATTGGAAGAATTTTCAAGAGAAGAGAAACTCCAATGGAAGAGACAGATGATATGACAGATAATCTTGTTGATATACCGGAAATGCATAATGAAGAGATTGATATGTTATGAAGAGATTGTTGTAATTCCATAAATGATCCATGCACAATTGTAATATTATGACGTAAATCAAAATTACGAAGAAAACCTAGACTTGTGGTGAAATGTCCACATGGATGCTAGGAGATGATCCTCCTACAGTTGCACCCTGTGCCTTTTTAGGAGCCATCGAGACTTCGACCTTCTTGCCTTGGCCGCAGACTTATAATCTTGGCCCGTATCCTTTGCATGCGAAACTCCCTTTGAGATTCGGCTTCCTTGACCGATTGTATCGACTTTCAGAATCAGGCTTTAGAAGGCCTTATAGGCTTGTGGGAGTTGAATGGGAAAGGGTTTAAAACCTGGCTAATATGGATTTTGGGAATTGTAAGTAAAAGGAAACTTAGAAATTCCGGATATAATAGGCCTTCACGAAAAAGGATACAATGGTTTTAAAAGGCTTGTGTGGGAAGGGTTTTAAAAGGAAACCTGGGGTTAAAACCTTGTGGAAATGTTATGGAAAAGGCTTAAAACCTGACTAGTATGAGCTTTATGGGGGATGCAAGGGAAAGGGTTAATTCCCGAGGATGCAAGGGAAAGGCCTTAATTCTGAGGGTGTAAAGACCACTGTGTAGGGCCAATGAAAAAAGGGTTTTAATCTTGGCTATTGCGGATCCACAGGAAGAGGGTTAAAAAAAGAAAAGAACCCGGGATATGGTGGGATTTAAAGGGGATGCAAGGGGAAAAAAAAAAGGTGCTTAAAAACCTAGGGATAATAAAACCCGCTTGATAAGGCCTATGAAAGCCCAAGGAAGGGAGCTTTAAATGGGCTTTGTGGAATGAAAAAGGGGGGAAAAGGGCTTAATTCTCAGGGTAAAAACCCCTTGTGTAAAAATGCAAGGGGGAAAAAGGGGGCTTAAAGGGCCCTCCCTTACAAGCTTCTAAGAAGCTTCTAAGGCTTCTAGCCTCAGCAAGTGGCAGGACTTGACTACGGCGGCCAACTAAGAAGGCGGCAGCGTGTAATGGCCTCTAACGGTTGGCAGTGGCGGCTCAGTCTTCAGACGACGACTTCTCCAATCGGCGGCAGCTAGTGCACAACCTTCTTAGCCCCACCTCTCACGACACGACCTGGCGATGACTTCCTTCTCCTCCACATCCGATTGCTATCAATTAGTCTCACGTCCCTCATAGCTATCACGATATTATTTTCCTCTATCTCTCACACGACAGTGACTGCGACGTTACGCTCCTCCACAACTCCCCCTTTACTCCCACCCCCCCCACGCGACCTAATGCATGGCCTATCCCCCCCCCCCCCCCCACGTCGTATACTTAGTCATCAGCACCATACCCCTCTCCTCTAGCACGGCCTTCGGCTAGGGGAAAGAAGGAATAATTAAAGATTTTTTTTTCCATAAATTAAATCAATTTCCTCTTGACCTCCTCCCAAGAGGAGGTTCACATGAAGATATGCGGTTTCTCTTGCTTTGATCTAGTTTCTGCCAATCATGATATGTCATATACACTTGCACCGACCGTATTTTCAATGCCGACATTGTCATTGCATGAGACTCACACGGCTCATAATATTTCCAACAAAAATATTACACCTTGGGCCTGTGGTGAGCAATAAATGTTTACACCATCCATAGAAAGATGGCCTATTGTTTGATGGTCACTATTTTTCTGACCACCTTGACTAATGTTTGCCTGCACATTGCAAATAAAATGAAAAGGCCATAAGCTACTACCTAATAACTGGCATTACCTATGGGCATCAAGAGAGAAGCAGTACCATAAGCTACTACCTAATAACTGGCATTACCTATGGGCATCAAGAGAGTGTAATATATCAAACATTGCAATTCACGCATGAACCTCTTTTTTTAGGTAATGGGATAATGATGTAGCATTTTAAAAATTTATTAACGTTAATGGGAATTTTTTTTTTGCTTATCTTCCCGTCGGGGGCGATGGTCGTGTTGGAGGGGGAGAGGGGAATAGAAGGTCCAACAAGCTCCTCGCTGGAGCTTGCTCACCCTTAATGCCATGCCAATTGACACGAAGGAGGGGGAGGATCCCCCTCCCCTCCCCTATTTAAATGGAGGGGGTTGCTACCATGAAGAAAATAGAAGACGCTGAGCGCCGTCCTGTTTTGCCGAAAGGAGGGAGTGAGTCTCCCTATTTAACTTGTGAGGGAGGGAGTGAAGGCTGCTGACGTCGAGTACGAAAGGAGGAAGTGAGGGCCGCCACAAGCCGTGCTGCGCGTGCTGGCAAGGAGCTGCCAAGTGGTCGCTGCCTGGACATTTTCGCCGTCGACCAGCTCTAAAAATCCCCCCCCCCCACATGGCCGTCATGAGAACCCTCAGAGCCTTGGAAGATTCCAAGGGTGGCTTTTTAAAGCCCCCTTCCCGTGGCTGCTGAAATTACCCCCCAAGAAAATCCCCCCCTTAGGCTCTTAAGCCCCCTTTCCCCCTTAAGCCCCCTTCCCATGGTTGGAACTCACCCCCCCCCCCCCCCCCCCCCCCCCCCCCCCCCCCGCCCCCCATGTTTAAACTCCTAAGCCCTTTTTTTTTTCTTACCCTTAACCCCTTTCCCCTGGTTTTAAAACCCCTCTCACCCCCCCCCCCCCAGTTTTAACCCCCTATAAGCCCCTTTCCCTTGGGATTTGGAACCACCCCTTTTCCCCCCATGTTTAAACCTTCTCTAGCCCCCTCCCTTTGTGGCGTATTGAAACCCCTTTCCTCTAAATTGCCCTAAGGGTCCTTAGACCCTTACTTATAACCTTTAGGGTTAATTTTTCCTTGGAGTTTTCCCCTTAGGGTTTTTCCCCCATAAAAGGTTACTCCAAATAACCTTTTCTTTTTCCCCATATTTTGTTAAAATTCCCCTTAGGCCATGCAAAAATACTCTTGGAACTCTCCCGCATCTTGTTTCTTTTCCCACACGTAAAAGAAAGAGGAATGTTAAGGGTCGTTTGACACCTTCCTTTTCCACTCAAAAAGCCTCGAGGGAGCCTTCTAAAACTACTTTCGACGGACGGTGCAAGGGAGCGACGGTGGAATTCCAAAGAGGAGTTGTAAAGCTGATTCCACGTCCGAAAGACTACAATTGCGATGCCTCCTAAGAAAGTCCAAGGTGCAGCCCCGCGCGAGGGTCATCTTCGGGCATCCACGTGGACATCTCACCCTAATCTTAGGTTTTCCTTCCTAATTTTTAAATGTTGAAATTCAATCATGCAAGGTTAATTGTTGGATATAGGATATATTTTTGTCCTAGATGTTCACGACAAAGGAACTTAGTCATTAATACTTTTATTGAAACATGCAAATGAAAGAAAGCATAAACACATTTCTAGCAAAGCATAAACGCATTTCTAGCAAATAGCTTTATGCATTGAAGTGAATTATAAACTAGATTTTTTTCCATTAAAATAGTATACTTTATTTAAGCCTAGATGTGTAAACTACGTATTGCACTATTAACCCATATCCTCTTCGTAATGAATCATCATGGAAAGTGCAAAGCATGAAATGATTCTTACGATGCATAAACTCTATGAAATTATCATTTGTCAACTGCATAAATTATCAAGTAAAATGTTGCTTATTTAGCATGAGTTTTTTTCACAAAGTAAAGGGAAGATTAGTTGAAATTAACCTAACCTATGCCTGATCTTAAATAGACAAGTTAGGGTTGAAAGAGCAATTTACGCGTAGACAACGAGTCATATGTTTATGAAATGATAACGTAGCTATCTTCTAGAGTTAAACAAATTAGCATAAACCTAAAATCTGCAGAGTACTCATTTAGAATGGGGTAAATTCCAATAAATTCACTAGGAATTAATACGTAACCTAATTGCTACATATTACTAAATTTGAAACTCCTACACCTTAAACACTTGGCCACTTTCGCCAAAATGAGGGGATAGTACAACATATTTGGAAGGTGAACTAGGTTTGTCCCTAAGATTTTACAAGAAGGAACTTGGAAACCCTAGGTCTAACGACGTCAGTCTAATATAATCAGGAACAGATTGTTTCATGACTCCGTTCAATGAGTAGAATAAGTCTCATAGTTTGATGCGACACTTGCGCAACGTGCGGAGTCATACGATCTTGTGATTGGATCACAAGGGAATGGCCAAATTCTCGCAACGAGGATGGTAAGTCCTTACGCAATTTATCTTGCAAGAGGATGAATAATCATCCTAATTTAGTATCTTTCTTGAGTAAAGAAGATTGATTGGAAACTAAAGACCAACCGATAAAATGAAATAACCAATGAACTTAAGGTTTGACCAAGTCGGGTTAATAGGGTACGCCCTAACCCAGAATATAGGGGATCTTGCCTAGTTGCAAGTTATCCCGGATCGAGTGCTGGACGCATTCGAAAGGAAGGGAATTTTAAATTTATCATTTCATTTCATTTCTCCACCGCATCCCTACCTCTCTCTATCTCCTGACACCCCCCTCATGCCCCCCCTCTCTCTCTAGGCCAATGAATGTTCCAATGTTTGGAATTTTCATATCTTTGTCTTAGGATTTCAAAATCGACTTTTCATAATTAAAAAACAAAGTTCGAAATCGACTTTGAAAAATATAGTGACAAACCTTTGAAATTTTAAAGAAAATTTATAAGACATCTCATGTTAGAGATATGAGTATTGATGTGTCATATCCTTGGGACTTGTGCTCTCTTGTGGACTCTAAATGCATCAAAATTATTATCTTTATCTAGGTCTCCATTTTTTGCCATCTCTCTCTTGGATTGCCAACCATTCTGCGTGCCGTTGTCTAGCTGTGCTGTTTTCATATCTTGCTTTTCTCACTTCATATATTGCCCTACTTATAGATTCTGCTTGAGATGTTTTGGACTTTTTTTCTTTTTCCTCGTATCATATCTCTAGTCTCCTATACCACCATTGGAATAATTGCCTCATAGAATTGGAATCATTGATTCCACCTCCATGATCAGTTGCCTTTTGAAAAGCACAGCGAGCTTGCCAGTGAGATATTTCCATGCCTTGAGTTGACCATATTGCCAAACTTCCTTGATCTGCAAAGTATGGACCATGTGCTTCAAGCATATGCTGCACAAGAAAAGAGATTAGAAACACAAAGTAATTCGAAATGATGATTTTTTTTTGCAATGGTGATAATACTGACCATGTAGTGTGTTATGCTATTTGTAGTCCATGCCTCCACCATGGACTTATGAAATTTAGCAGCTGTCTCTTTAATCTATCTAGGTGTATCCACACTTCTGCCTTCACAATCCTCGTTCGTCCCCCATTGCTCCAATCTGAAACAGGAAGGTGCAACTTTTTCCATGCTTCGTACTTCTCTAGTTGTTTTACTAGTATATTGCCTTCCTCATCTCGAGGTGGAGATAAAAACTTCCTAGCCTTGGGTCCGCCAAAGCATGGTTTACAAGGAACATTTCCACTCTTCCCCGATTTTTTCTCGTCCTTTTTTATTTCTACTTGGCCTCCGTGCAATCCAACTTCAGAGAGGACTTGTTCTACCTTATTGCATGTAGCATCAGATTCTGACACGGGCTGCATCTTGTATGCAAAGCATATATATTCATATACTAGCTTCTCAATTATTCTAACCAAACAATGCAATGTGCAAAAGTGAACCCTTGTTAGTGGTATTTCCAAAATAGGGTGCCAGTTTGGATCCACTGGAATTACCATTCCATTTCTCATGACTTTCTGATCACGTGTCGGAGCACCCTGTTGTCCTGCCTTGGCAAGCCATTCTTTCTTTCCATCTTTCCCTTTCTTCCTAGTTTGCATGCAGTATATGCACAGAAATTTTGCATTTGCTGCATTTGATAAACCAAACATACACTTCAATGTTTTTAAATCACCTGCAAGATGCCATTCAACTTGATAGTCCCCAAACCCCTTAACGTGTAAAACTGCTCCATTATTTTACCGTTGAATAACACTGGGTATATTAGTGAGGTTAAAAAAAACTTTAAGTACTTCATGGTCCTCCTTTGGTACTTCAAATGTTGCAAGCCACCATATTTCATTCTCCGATTGTACACTGAAGTATAAAGGATGTTTTTCATCGATGTTGGGATCCAATGCTCGATTCATAAGTGTTATACTCACACGCTCAAGTTTTTGCCCCTTGATAATCTCACTCTCATCAAGTTTGAGGACAAACTTAAGCTTGCCTCTACATTCTTCCATAGACATATTGTAAAACTTGACCATAGCAATCTGAACCCTACATATATCCAATACAAAGTTTTTGGTTGCATTCAATACAAAGGCAACTTCTTTGGAACCACACTTCAATATGTGTGTGTGTTCCAGATGCGTAGGCTCACCAATTAGTTCTAAAACTTTCTCATTTAGTTGTTTTCGAGCCTTCTTCACGTGAAATGGTTTTGGCAGAGGCATTACTCGCTTAGTATTGAAGACTTGCTTAAAACCTGTATCCAATTGTTGATAGAGCATACTATATGACTCAGAACTCATTCCCACCTTGTCACATAATCCCTGAGCATCTGTAGCAGTAAACAAGTTGCTCACATCCCTAAGACATTCACTAGCAACACCATCCACAATGTCCCTGAATTTACGATTTTCCAATGCATTTTTGACCATATTCTTGCTAAGGACTTTGGCAATAGTATCATTCTCTGCATGAGGAAACATATTTCTCATTGTAGTAGATTGAGCATATATCCGTCTATGATATTGTCCACTTCCTTTGGCTAATTGGCCAATTGATTTAACGGATTGGATGCGTTGACGTGCCTCTTTGGTTTTTAAAGTGGGCCCAATCTCCAAAGTTTTTGTGAGCTTCCTCTCTATGTTTTGATTCTCCTTCTCCAAGTCATTGACTTTAGACTGTAACTCCATATTCTGCATGTGTGTAGCATGCATAGCATCTTCAATGACAGACATTGCTTGTTGTAGGTTCTGGTTCTCTCTATCCTTCTCAGCCAATAATCTATCCTTTTCCATCAAAGACTGCATATTCCCTTGTAATCTTGTCTGCATATTTGTCAAGGTTTGATGAGCCCCTGCTAATCCTTGTGTGACAAGTATGCATGTGTATCCATACAATCCTTCATTGCCTTCACAAGCAAACTTTACAAATGATGTAAGCCCTTCAAATTGTGGTGGCCTTCGAGTGAGTGGATCGGGTGGATAAATGCACCCATCAACCCAAAGGTCCACATTTTTTTTCCCTGCATTTCTTTCTTGTTGCATCTTGCATCTTATTGCATCATCTCTTTCCACAGTTCTTTTGAACATTGGTGCATATTCATCCTCCAATTGAAAGTGAATATCTCTCTTTCTCTTGGTACATCCTGCACCTGCATTCTGCAAAAAAAAAAGTATGCAAATGTTAACTTGGATTAACATTCAAATCGCAGAACTACACCCCTTTGATTCACTATATCTATGCTTTTTTTAAAACCCAGTTGGTTCTTGTCTCTTTCTCTTGCTTTCAGTCTTGATAGACCCTAATCAGCCTATAATCTTGGCTTTTAATCTACCTCTAATTAGCATCACATCTTATCTTCTGTTCTATCCAAAATATTCTCTCTCTCTCTCTCTTTATCTCTCTCTCTCTCTCTCAACAAAAATTCATCAAGGAAACCCTAAACACATTCATACTGAAGCTTGGCTAGTGGAAAACAATAACATCATCTTATCTTCTACCCTAATTTACTATCTGTCACTCTATCACTTATTTTCTTTGTTCATCTCACACACTCCTCTCTGTCCCCCCCTTCTCCCCTCCTCTCTCTCTCTCTCCCCCTCTCTCTCTCTCTATGAATTGATGCTTAAGGACTGAACAACAACTGTGAAGAATAATAACATCACAAAGATTAAAAAAATAAAGATACCTCCATTATCACTGGATTGCTTGTAGTATAGACTGTTGAAGACGGAGATTTCTTACTGCATATTTCTGAAGAGGAAGATGGCTTGTAGCAGGGTAGAGTGTGTTGTAGATAGAGATTCTTTGATTTCAACAAATGGTATCAAAACTACTCCTCAATGCTGCTTCAGAAGAACTCGTATGCAAGAAACCATATTCTGGAGGGAAAGAGAAGAATGCACAAAATTTGGGACAAAACTAGAGCTTTCTGAGGGAATGAAAAAATGCCCAGAAATAGGTATATACTTATCCAAAAAAGATGAAAATTTACAAGGAAACTCTCGAGTCAAAAAGGTGTCTCTGGGTAAAAAATAATCTTAAAATATGATGTGTACGTCATTTTATATCATTTTTTAACTTCCGCCCTTTTAAGAAGCGAGAATGAGAATGATTGAAAAGTCATGAGGGCACTAAAGAGGGCATTAAAGAGTCATGAGGGCATTAAAGAATGATTGGCTGCGTTTTTAGAAAAAATAGAATTGTATTTTTTTAGTTATGAGGATTTTGAGAAAAAGTGACCTTATCCTGCAGTTTGGGAATAAAATAATAGGTGAAATCTATTGAAAACACAAAAACGAGATTTGCTTGATTGTAGAAGATCTCTTTTTATAATATTATTTTGGAATCTCTTTTTAGAGAGAGAGAGGTGAGAGAAACCCCTTAAGGGGCAAAAAAGAGAGTCCATATTTCTCCTAATGAACACTTGGACTGCTTCTGCAAGAGAGTAGCATTTCCCATACATGTCCACCATTGTACTCCCCATGTATGGCTCTTTCTCAAGTCCTCTCCTAGTTATCTCAGAATGTATGCTATGCCCTGTTTCTAAATCTCCTTCTGTGCCACAAGCTTTTAAGCAGAGAATGAATGTGTTGGTATCCACAAACACACCTTCCAGCTGTATCCGCTTGAAGCAAATCAAGACTTCCTCACTAAGCCCGTGTTCAGCATGTGCTGCAACCAAAGCCTTCCATGAAACTGTATCTCGAAGCGGCTGCTTATCAAACACCCTGTGAGCCTCTGCAAGGGAACCACATTTGCTATACATATTTATCAGAGAATTTCCCACAATCAATTCTCTTTCAAATCCCATTTTTGATATCTCACAATGTAAAGATTGGCCTGAGTGCAAGGCTCCTATGCTACCACAAGCTTTCAAGGTGCATAGAAAAGTAGCTCTAGTTGGAACCACACCCTTCTGTTGCATGTCCCTAAAGAGATCCAAGGTAGTGAGACTGAACCCATTTTGAATATATCATGTCATTAAAGCATTCCATGACACTTAATTTCTTTCCAGCAAGCCCTTGAAGACTTTATGCGCTTCGTTTAAACTTCCACATTTGACATACATGTCAACCAGAGCATTATTGATTAATTCCTCTTACTCCAAACCCTCTTCCACGTAGAACAAAAGTATAAACACAACAACTAAATATGTACAAAGTATCAAATCCCACACACAACTTTTGGGTGGTTTTCACACCTCGAATGTGCAGCAATACGACATCCACCCCCTCTAATCCTGCGCATCCTCCGGATGGGCCAACTACCCATGATCGTTATGAAGAGATATGTTGTAATTCCATAAATGATCCATGCACAATTGTAATATTATGACGTAAATCAAAATTACGAAGAAAACCTAGACTTGTGGTGAAATGTCCACATGGATGCTAGGAGATGATCCTCCTGCAGTTGCACCCTGTGCCTTTTTAGGAGCCATCGAGACTTCGACCTTCTTGCCTTGGCCGCAGACTTATAATCTTGGCCCGTATCCTTTGCATGCGAAACTCCCTTTGAGATTCGGCTTCCTTGACCGATTGTATCGACTTTCAGAATCGGGCTTTAGAAGGCCTTATAGGCTTGTGGGAGTTGAATGGGAAAGGGTTTAAAACCTGGCTAATATGGATTTTGGGAATTGTAAGTAAAAGGAAACTTAGAAATTCCGGATATAATAGGCCTTCACGAAAAAGGATACAATGGTTTTAAAAGGCTTGTGTGGGATTGATATGTTATGAAGATTGTTGTAATTACAATCTTCATTTATGGAACGGAAGCTATTTGCACACGATATGTTATGAAGAGATATTACAACTTTTTTTATTGAAATGCTTTGGCTAATAGCTTACGATTGAATTGCAAGGCATGGAAATGATTCTAGGGCTGCATGAAGTAGATTAATCTCTAGGAAATTGGCATAAAACTCAAATCAAATTATGTAAGTAGTTACGAAAGATTGTGTAAGTTCAGCATACGAATAACTCATTTAAAAATGAAAGTAGAAAAAGGTTGCATGGTTCATTTTAATCATAAAACCCTAAAGCTTAGTAGCATGAATCTTGATTGCACGTTATAGAAGGAGCAATAGGAATTATGCCATAACTTAACATACACTTCGATCCTAACCAAAAAAGTTAGGGACTGTAAATCTAAACATACGTAGGCAATAAATTGTGTGCTTACGAGAATGGTATTGTAATGCAACTACTTTTTTCCCTATTTAATCAAGATAATATCTTCATGAATAGAAAAGTAAATTGGTTTACCCTAAACACCTAAAACCGTGAAGGAGTCGCTTAGGAAGGGTTAAATCGATGCAATATATCCCAAAGTGCTAACTAGGGTTTAGCACGTTGAGGACGTGACCTAGTCGCACTTATTGCCAAGATAAAACTCTCGTATCTCTAAAGACCTACCCACATTCACAGAATGTAGGGACAATAGGACATATTTACAAGAAACGATCTAGGGTTTCTCCCTAAGGATCGCTCGCTAAAAAGATGAAACTCGGTTTGAATTTGGAACCCTAGGACCGACAATGTCGGCCTAGTGAAATCAGGAACAGATTGTTATGAAGACACCCTAACCCAGTTTCCTATCTAATCATGATTTCGTGATTAGAAGGCGTCGTTCGATGGTTAAAAGAGTCCCATGGATTAGATGCGACACTTGTGCAACATGTTGCAGAGTCGCATGATCTTGTGATTTGATCATAAGGGAATGGCCAAATTCCTTGGAATGAGATTGGCAGATTCTTGCACAAGCTTATCTTGCAAGAGAATGAGTAGTCATCCTGACATAGCCCCTTTCTTGGGAAAAGAATCAAGATAAGGGGATTAGAAGCAAAAGACCAATCAGTAAATTGGAATAACATATTTACTGCTAATAGAACTTAAGGTATTGGTTAGGTTGGGTTAATAGGGTACGGCCCTAACGCAAGGACATAAGGGTTAACAAACAAACCCTTGGGAATCTTTCCGAGTCACAATTGATCCCGGATTGAGTGCTGGATGCATTCGGAAAGAAGGATTCACTCCTTAGCAGTTGGCCAAAATAACGACCACTGGAAATGATTGTGCTTGTAACAGTTTAGAGAGCACTATTTGCTTTGTTTGCTCAAAGAATTAAATGATGAAAACATATCTAATGTTTTAGGTTGAAGGCCTGAAGGGAGAGGCAGCTTCAATTACCCCTGACTGCCTGCGTGACCCTAACCAAGGGCGTTGTTAACTGCGTCGGGAAGGTGGACCGAACCCGTCGCAAGAGTTCTCTCGGTTGAGCGCTACTTGGAGCAGGAGGACGCTTGGGTGCCAGGAGGGGCTCTGGCCGTAATCCCTTGCCTTCCCGGCCCTACACAAGAGTCCAACGTGACTTGGGATTGGATCTCGAGGCCCGCATACTAGTCTATTGGCAGAATCTTGGATTAGGAATCCTTGTGGATTGCTGGATAGCCTTCAGGAGGATTATGGATAAGCCTACGGGATAGACTTTATAAATGTATTTCAAAGATAAATATGATAACCTATTCAAAAGGAGCTTGTTTGACACTGCTTTTCTATGTCAAGTGCTACGATTATGTGAAGGAACCGGTGCCTAACATGCTAATTAAGAAAGCTGATTGATGCATGTCCAGCTAAATGTTGTAGGTAATTAGACAACTAAAACAACCTGAGGAAAGTGTGGTGGATGTGGCCATGGTCCGTCCTATGGATGGGTGGTCCCGATTGATCGGGAACTTTTCTCAATCATAAATGACAGCAAGAAGTTTATTTCAAATTATACGAACAACAAGGGTACTGACCTAGAATCTAGGTTATAGTAATTCCAATTTACGTTGTTTTAGGGGAACGGAAGGGACTATGCCTTATGGCAGAGAGATCGAGCCTTGCATCCCTCTCGTTTCCCATCACTACAACAGAAACGAGGCATAGACGCGCGGTCTATCATAGTGTCTATAAGTGCGTGTAAACGTGCGTGTAAATAGACGTGAATTGTGTGTCTATATATCCGCGCAAATAGACGCTAATATAGACGCGCCAATAGACACACAATTATTTAACCACCTAATATTGCAATTCACATAATTAAAAAATCAAAGTTAATAATTATTTAACCACCTGAAATTGATTCTTGAGCATGCACGTGTGCGCATGATAAAAACCATAGAATTAAGAATACACATTGAATCATTGAATTAAAAAAATAGAGTTAATAATTACTCGAAGTACCATTGGCATCCTCGAAGTGAGCAAGGACACCACAATCTTGGGTATTTCTCTTTTCATCTATACGTTGAGTTCGAAGATGTTTACCCTCACACCAAAGTGCATTGAATAATGTGCACTAGTCGTAAAAGATAAAAGATCAAACTAGACATGCTGGACCCTCACGAGGTGTTCAAATAACTAGACGTGCTAGACCCTCACGAGATGTCTGTAGCAAAATATACTGGGTAGATGAAAGAGCCCTTAAGCTATGGTACACTTACTTGGGCCTTAAAATAAAGATCAGCATTACTCTTACTCTAGACTTGGATAAAAGTGCCAGTGAAGAATCGAGTGTTTTATGGCTCGAGACTCAATCTATGAATGGAAAAACATCACGTCCACATCTAGGTTCTATCCCACCCTTCAAGTTCAAAAAGGGCATTGGGTTTGGAATTCTTGGCTTTTTTAAAGGCAAGCCAAAACCATTGAATAGTTTGATGGAAGGCCCTCCCTTTTTCTATTTTGAAAATGTTGAGAACGTTCCCAATTCAGAGTGGGAGACCATCAAACGGCATTTTAATGGCATAGATCCAGAGTTCACAGACTCTAGATATTTTTCAGCATGCTTTAGGCTGAGATGGTTATGTTTATAACCTTCCAGTAGATGGAAGAAGTTTGATCCTTCCCCCTGCTCCCATGACAATCTTTGAGGTGCTTCCGAAAACAAAGAAGTATTGGCCCCCATGGGATCCGAGAGAGAAGATAAATTGCATAAACACACGGGGTGCCCCTAGCACTATATGTGGATTGATCAGAAAAATATTTTCTTCCCAGAAAGAAAGCAAGATACCTTCTTATCTTCAACATGAGATTGTCCTGGAATGCAAAATATGGAAATTGGTTTGGGTCAGCCCAGGCCAAGCTGCCCCACTTGAACCCCATGAGATTGAGCTGGTGCTTGGATATGATCGTGACCACACTTGAGGCTGCTCTACCCTTTCATATCGCTATGATGCATTGGGCAACTCATTTCAGGTCAATACTATTGCGTACAGTCTTTCACCATTGAAAGAATTATATCCGCAAGGTTTAACAGTTCTGTCCTTATTCTCGAGCCTTGGTGGGAAAGAAGTGGCATTGCATAAATTGGGTATAATTTTGAAGGTTGTTGTTATTGTGGAGATCAATGATAAATGTAAAAACATAATAGCCAGCTAGTGGAACAAAACCTTACAAACAGGCCGATTTCAAATGGAGGATGATGTTAGAGATCTTACTAATGACAAGTTGGCTGAGATTGTGGATGCAGTGGGAAAGATTGACCTCATAATTGGGGGAAGCCCCTGCAACAATCTCTCAGGCAATGTAATATTCATCGTAGAAAAAATAAAAATAAATCGGATTAATAGAAAAAAAATTTATTCCCCCCCCCTTATCCCTCCAGCCGACTGACGAGCTGGAGGGGGAGGGGAGTAGAAGGAGGTAATAAGCTCCTTGGTGGAGCCTTGGAGGGAGGGGGGGACATGCATGTCAACACGCAAGAGTGAAGATTCCCCTCCCTCCACTATTTCAACGATGGGAGGCTGGGGGCCGTGGAAGGGAGCCCATCATAAGAGGGTGAGAGTGAGGCTCTGTGTGGGGCATCGTGAGGAAGAGAGAGACTCAAGTCGCCGTTGCTGGTGTTGCCGTGAAGCAGCTGCGCCACCGCCTGAATACATATGACCGTCGTGAAGGAGGAGTCTGGTCGCCGCCCTGTGCCACTGCTGAAGAAGGAGTCCTGAGCGCCACGTCAGTCCATCGTCGTCCGTTGCACGCCGCCAAGGGTCCTCGCCGTCGGCACGCTACACATAGGGGAGCCACTCCCTCCACGTGGCTCCAGAAGAATCCCCAGAAGCCTTGGAAGCTTCTTGGGGAAGCTTCCAAAGAGCTTGATAAGCCCCCCTTCATGTGGGCCTATTCAAAGTCCTTTTTTTTGCCATAAAAGGCACCCTCCTGTGGCCTTAAGACTACCCCCCCAGGTTTTTAAACCCCCGTAAGCCTTGTTCTCCCCCCCCTCCCGGGGTTTTAAAATTCCCCCCTAAGCCCCTTATTCCCCCCCCCTCCCGGGGTTTTAAAATTCCCCCCTAAGCCCCATCCCCCCCCCCCCCCCCCCCCCGGGGTTTTAAAATTCCCCCCTAAGCCCCTTATTCCCCCCCCCTCCCGGGATTCTAAATTTCCCCCTAAGCCCTTGCCCTTTTTCCCTCCGGAGTTTTCTTTAAACTATTCAAGTCATCATCACAGCCTTGTATGTACCTCGTAAGGAAGAATATAGCCGTGAGATAAAAGATAGGGAGGGAAGTAGAGGGAGTGAAAAGAGGGAGTGACGGAGGAAGAGTGGGGAAAGGGAAAAAGAAAAGGAAGGAGAAGACGGTGGAATTCCAAGAAGAAAAAGGAAAAGGCTATCTCACGTTCGAACTACGATGCCGCCGAAGAAAGTCCAAGGTGTAGCTGCGGGAGGGTCATCTCCCGGTATCCATGTGGATATCTCACCTCAAAGCCAGGTTTTTCTTCTTGATGTTAATTCAGTTTTAAGTTAGTCACACAAAGAAAAATTGTTAAGGAAAGATATATTTGTTCAAGTTATTTTTAACGAAGGAGTTAGCTTATGAATGACAATGTATACAAATTAGCTTTCTTCAAATTGCATCAAGCATTATAAAATTATAGGCAAGATTAACCATTTACTATAGTAATATATTCAAATTATATCTTGCACCATTAGTCTTATTCCTTTCGCAACGAATCATGGTAAAATGGCTAAATTCATGGAAGGTTTCTTCGATGCTCAAATTACTAGGGAGTTATCTTTGCTAGTTGCACATCTTAGCAAGGCAACTGTTGTTATTTGGCATGAGTTCATCTTTAAAGAAAACGAAAGTTAAATGTTAGGAATTAACAAGTATAAAAATTAGATATACGAACTCATTTGGAAAGAAAATGTAATGGGAAATTACTGGATGACACTCTATTAACGCTTTTCCCCTACTATTTGAGAACTTGGAACTAATAAAGTGTGTATACACTAAATTCTCAGCTAGGCCTTTTGTCCCAAGGAGTATTGTCGTCTTTGTATCATCTGGGCATTATGCTATATGCCAAATTAAACTGTATTGATTAGGAAGGTTAATTGTCACAAGAATAGAAAAACCGTGACAAGACGAGTAGGATTACCTTCCAAAAGATAACCGAACCAATCTAAACATAGAAACATTCATACCCTAAACACTTGACTACTTTCCTTACCGTAGGGACAATAAATTCATAAAGATAAGAAATTAGGGTTTGTCCCTAAGGTTCTTAAATGAAGAAACCCTAGGCCTGACATACGTCAGCTTAAGGAATCTAAACAGATTATTCCATCGCCAGAGTTGCGCAACATGTATGAAATCATTTTGTGATTGATTCACAAGGAGAAAAGGGAAAAACCCTCTTCAAGGACGGCAGATCCTTACGCAAGTTATCTTGCAAAAAGATGTAATTTTTGGATATCCATCTAAATAAGGAAAGTTGTAAAATAGAAACTAGCATATCTAAGGTACCTTAGGGTTAACCAAGTTGGGTATACCCTACACCCAAATATAAGGGATCTTGCCAAGTTACAAGACATCTTGAGAACGACTGCTGATACACTCAAAAAGGAAAGAACACTTCCTTAGCACTTTGCCATACAACTGGGTTGATTAATGGAAATGTTTGTGCTTGCTAGAGATTTTAGGGCTCTGTTTGAATTATGAATTACAAATTAAACAAGTACCTATACTTCAGGTTAAAAGCCTGAAGGGAGAGGCAGCTTCAGTTACCCTCAACTGCCTGTCTGACCCTAACCAAGGGGGTTGTTGACCGCGCCGGGAAAGTGGACCGAACCCGCCGCGAGAGGTCTCTCCGTTGAGTTCTACTTGGAGCAGGAGGATGCTTGGGTGCCAGGGGGGGGCTCTGGCCGTAAATCCCTCACCTTCCGGGTCCTACACAAGAGGCTAACGTGACTCGGGATTGGATCTCGAGGCCCGCATACTAGTTGACGGGCGGAAGCTTGGAATAGTGATCCCTGGAGATTACTGGTTAGCCTTCGGGCAGATTATGGACAAGCCTACGGGAAGAACTCCTTGTATTTCAAAGATAAAATGATGAAATGTTAAAAGAACTTGCTTGATGTTGTTTTTCTATGTCACATGATAAGATTACGTGAAGGAACCAGTGCTTAACAAGATTAATTAAAGAAGCTGATTGTTATATGTCAAATTAATGTGTTAGACAATTACATAACTATAACAAAACGAGGAAAGTGCGGAGGATGGGCCATGGGCCCGTCCTACGGTTGGGTGGTCCTGGTTAGCCGGGAACTTTTCTCCAAAAATCTCGAAGAACAACAGAATGATCATCATCATCAAAAAGAATAACGAGAACGATGACCTAGAGTTACGTCTTACCCGATTTACGCTGTTTTAGGGAACGGAATGGGACTATGCCTTATGGCAGAGAGGTTGAGCTTCGTATCCCTCTCGTTTCCCATTCTCCTTGAACCAAGTGCAGCGTGAATCCGCTTCGGACCTGGCGTTTCTGCGTAAAGTAGTTCGCTCCGGTCTGATGCTAGTTGCTGTTAGCTAATGACCCATTAGGAAAACCCTAATTCCGGTAGATCCTAAGTGGGAACGGCCAGGATACTTCCGCTACGTGGCAGACGCGGGAAGAACTAGATCGCAAAACCCGTAACATTCCATGGGAGTGCCGGGCAGAGCTTTCTAGACATCCTTTCCGATGGACTGCTAAGACATGTCCTGGATGATACTATGGGACATGTTACAGTTGGTATCAGAGCGGACCAACAACGGAATTGTTTTTATGAGATCTCAATAAAATGAAGTAAAGAAATTATTGCTGTCCAAACATTTCCTCATCTTCAATGCTGTCTTGTAGAACTATGAAGCGTGGAACAAGTTTTTGGTGTTCCGGGTCATGTTTATGACTGCAATGCATTCTCCACATTATAGACAAAGAATTGGGATGATGAACATCCTAGAGTAGATTTATAATCCATCACCTTTATACATAGAACGAAGATGGACGGGGTCTTCAGGAATCTACTACATAGCTGCCCACCGGTTCGCTTATCTACAGACCAACCTAAAGAGGATCAAGTGGTTGGAAGACTTGAAAGTCGTGAAGTTGTTCATTTTTGTGGAAGCTCACGTAAATTCGACTTTACATATTCAAGGTCTGAGGGTTGAAATGAACTCATATGTATATGAGGAAGTAACCCGTGTAATCCCAGCCGACAGGATTAAAGTGTTGGGCCGCCATGAGAAGTATGGATTCCAACGAAAAGGGTATCCCGAACTTCCAATGAATTATCGATTCCTAAAGATCCATGACCCAAAACCCTACTATTACACAGTTCCTGTAGACAAATGCAATACAGCGTTGTTCTCCCCAAACTGAATGTAATGATTGGATTATCATCACACGAGACGTTGTATAAGGCTACGCCCATGTAAATATAAATAAGGACTTCTTTTATCAATATCTGGCTGTGCATCAGAGTTGCTAAAAAGTTAAGTAGCTTCATGATTTATGAGATAGCTGAACTAAAGATAAGCTAACGTCAATTATCATATAATAACGTTAAGGAAACTTTTATCCAGGCACAACCCCAGGTACAGGTTCCAAATTCGCCCCCTACATCAAGTACTGCTGTGACCCAGGAGAAGAAGTTCCTCCTCAAGCAGATAAAGCCACCCGAGTTTGACGGGAGAGGCAGATTCGTCCAGTCTGATGCTGAAATTTGGATTGAATCTATGGAGGATTACTTTGAAGCAGCTAGTACTGCACCTACCAATCAGGCCATGCTCGCCAAGTTAAAACTCACCGGCGAAGCTAGACTATGGTGGAAACAATGGTGCAGGGATCAAGGGACTTCAGAGGGGTCCGTTACCTGGGAGAAGTTAAAGAAAGCCGTGCAGGGAAGATATTTGCCACCTGCATATCGTACACAGAAAATGAATGAGTTCTACGAGCTAAAACAGCTAGGACTCACCCTTGACGCATACTACTCTAAATTTGTCTCACTCTTAAAGTATGCGCCACAGATGGACATGACGCAGCAGGTGTCCAAATTTTGTGCGGGCTTAAATCCACCCGTAAATACCTGTCTCGAATCTATGCGTCCATCAGATCTTCAGGATGCACTCATTCGAGCGGCGCCTATAATTCAGGAGGTGCAAGCTAGACCAAGGGGTAACAAAACTTGATCCTATAGTGACCCGAATAGAGGAGCATTCAGACCTCAAGTGAAGAGAGTTCAAGGTCACAATCAGGGACAAAGGAAGAAAGCAAGGACAAATAACATCAACAACTTTGTTCCTACTCAAAGTAATGGCCGAAACCTCCGATGTTTCCACTGCAACGAACCCGGTCACTTCAAGAGGCAATGTCCCAAGCTCAGCGGGGGACATCGTCAAACACCTTTCCAAGGTGCAGTCTGCGGTCAAGGAGTCGCCACCGGTGGAAGAGGAAGAACTGTCTGCATTACCAATAGGCAAAGATGCGAAGCAGAAGAAGAGGAAGATCCGACTATGGAAGCAGAATTCGAAAGAGCGACAGTCCATGCCGCTTTACACAAGAAAGGGCCGAATCGCCAGTTCTCGGTGATTCAAACACCGTCGGATTATCAAGGTAAAGGTTTCAAAACCTTGATTGATTGTGGTAGTACACATTCCTTTATCTCACCAGCATGTGCAAAAAGATTAGGAATAGCCACAGTAGAAGCACCTACCCTGCTTGTGGAATTGGCAAATGGTCGTGAGGTAACTTGTACCAGGCAAACTACTAAGGAAGAATTCTTTTTGGGAGGAAAGAAAACCTCAGTCAAATTCAGAGTCATGAATTTAGGTATCCATGAGTGTTTACTCGGGATGGATTGGCTTAAGCCTAATGGCGCCCACATCCACTGTGGAAAGGGTCAAGTTTCCTTTCGAAACTCTGAAAGGGAGTTTGTCACAACTCAAGGTGAGGCAGGAGTGCCAAGAATCCAATTAGCCAAAGTATCGCGGATCATAAAAGGAGTCAGAAAAGGATTACCCGTTTACCTGATCAAACTAAACAAGTTAGATCAAAAGCAAGAGTCTCATGAAGGACCTTCTTGGCTAAAGGAATACGCTGATGTATTCCTTGAGGAATTGATTGAACTTCCGCCTCCAAGAGAAGTTGATCATGAAATTAGGCTAGTGCCTGGAGCTGCACCAATTGCAAAGAGACCTTATAGAATGTCCATACCGGAAGCTATTGAGTTGAAGGAACAACTCAAGCAACTGTTGGATCAGGGTTACATCCGGCCTAGCAACTCACTGTGGGGAGCTCCAGTACTATTCCAGAAAAAGAAAGATAGGACACTTCGACTATGTATTGATTACCGAGGGTTGAATCAATCAACAGTCAAGAACAAGTATCCTATTCCTAGAATAGATGAGCTTCTGGATCGCCTTCAAGGTGCAAAGATCTTCTCCAAGATTGATCTCAGGTCAGGTTACTATCAAATAAGGATCAAGGAAGAAGATATTCCAAAAACGGCCTTCAATACAAGATATGGGCACTTTGAGTTCTTGGTTATGTCATTCGGGCTTACAAATGCACCTGCCACCTTCAATAGATTAATGCAGGATATTTTTAGACCATATCTTGATGATTTCGTGCTTGTCTTCTTCGATGACACTTTATTCTATTCTAAACAGGAAGAAGATCATGAACCTCAACTTCGGATTGTCCTTGAGACAATGAGGTCCCATAAGCTATATGCAAAAATGAAGAAGTGTGCATTCTTCAAGCGTCTGATTGAATATCTGGGATTCATAGTATCATCAGAGGGAATATCAGTAGACCCAGCCAAAGTCAGGGATGTGCTTGAATGGCCAATACCAGTATCCGTCAAAGAAATACGTAGCTTTCTTGGCTTGACAGGATGGTATAGGGTCTTTATCAAAAACTATGCTTTGATTGCAGCACCTCTTACAGACTTACTAAAGAAGCAGACTTCTATTACATGGTCAACTCCCGAACAAAATAGCTTCGACAAATTGAAGCAAAGTTTGGTATCAGCACCTATTCTAAAACTTCCTGACCTCAATAAGGAGTTCGAGGTAGTAACTGATGCCAGCATTCTTGCCTTGGGGTGTGTACTTATGCAGGAAGGTCATCCAGTAGCATACTCTTCAAGGAAATTGAAGAGTCATGAAAAGAATTATGCCACGCATGATCTGGAATTACTAGCTATCATCCATGCTCTAAAGCTTTGGAGACACTACCTGTTGGGTAACAAGTTTACTCTAGTAACCGATCATAAGAGTCTCAAATGGATTTTTACCCAGAACGAGCTCAACATGAGGCAACGTCGGTGGATTGAAGTATTGGAGGAATATGATTTTGAAATCAAGTACCGACCAGGGAAAGAGAATGTAGTTGCCGATGCACTCAGTCGCAAGGCATTCCTAAATTCCCTAATCTTGCAGAATCCATCAACGGCCAGATCTCTGGCTACAAAGGTATCTATACCAAACAACCCTATACTTGAACTAGCTAGAGAGGAAGCATGCCATGATTTAGCCTACCAAACAATGATAAAAGAAATATCTACCAAGGAGCAGAATCAGAAGTTACAAGCTAAGTATCAGGAATTTTCCATTGATAATGGACTTGTCTACTACAGAACAAGGCTGTGTATACCAATAAGCCAGTCACTTAAGCAGAAGATACTATGGGAAGCTCATGATTCTCCTTTCGCAGGACATCCTAGCTATGCAAAAACTCTTAATGCAGTTAAGAAAAGCTACCACTGGGAGAGGCTCAAAGGTGACGTTCTCAAGTATGTCACTGAATGTTTGTGTTGCCAACGTATCAAGGCCGAACATGTCATGATGCCAGGGAAACTGCAACCACTTGACATTCCCCAAATGAAATGGGAATTCATCAGTATGGATTTTTTTGTGGGCTTACCCCAAGTCCAAGGAGGATACAATTCCATTATGGTTGTGGTTGACATGCTTACCAAGGTTGCACACCTGATTCCAGTAAAGACAAACTATAAAGCCTCTGACATTGCAAGATTGTTTATCAAGGAAATATTCAAGCAACATGGGTTACCTAAAAGAATCATTAGTGATCGAGATTCTCTCTTCACATCACACTTCTGGAAAGCTATCTTTGAAGCTATTGGGACTCAACTCTGTTTTAGCACCGCCTACCATCCCCAAATGGATGGACAAACAGAGCGAGTGAATCAAATCATTGAGGATATGCTTAGGGCATACTGCTGTCGAGAGCCGAAGAGGTGGATTCAATACTTGCCATTAGTTGAATTTGCCTACAATGCTTCTTACCAGCAGAGCATTCAAATGACCCCTTTCCAAGCATTGTATGGTCATGATTGTCGAAGTCCCCTAAACTTTTTTGATCCAACCCTAAGAGTTGAAGCTTCAAGACAAATGTTGGAGGACATGGATGATCAAATAAGGTCAATAAGACAAGACATACAAGCAGCCAAGGATAGGCAAAAGGCATACGCAGATTTGAAACGTCAAGAAAGAGTCTTCGAAGAAGGAGACATGGTCTTCATTCGGGTACGCCCTAAAAAGAGTTCTCTATCCCTAGGAGAATGCAAGAAGCTAAGTCCAAGGTATTGTGGGCCGTATAAAATCCTCAAATGCCTAGGACCCAATGCTTATAGATTGCAACTCCCTGAGAACCTAAAGGTTCACAATGTATTCCATATCAGCCTATTAAAAAAATATGTACCCAATCCTAATCATGTACTTAATGACCAACAAATTGTAATGCCTAGTCAAGGAGTCCTTGAACTAAGGCCAGAAAGGATCTTAGATGTTAGGGAAAGACAGTTAAGATCTAGAACCTTGAAAGAATGCCTTGTCCAGTGGAAAGATTATCCCGAAGAGGATGCCACTTGGGTAGATGAAGACACTCTCAACCATCAATATCCCCAGCTTATCTCGAGATGAGGACATCTCGATTCCTCCAAGGGGGAGAGAATGTAATATTCCGCGTAGAAAAAATAAAAAAATAAATCGGATTAATAGAATTTTTTTTTATTCCCCCCCTTATCCCTCCAGCCGACTGACGAGCTGGAGGGGGAGGGCAATAGAAGGAGGTAGTAAGCTCCTTGGTGGAGCCTTGGAGGGAGGGCGACATGCGTGTCGACACGCAAGAGTGAAGATTCCCCTCCCTCCACTATTTCAACGATGGGAGGCTGGGGGCCGTGGAAGGGAGCCCATCATAAGAGGGTGAGAGTGAGGCTCTGTGTGGGGCATCGTGAGGAAGAGAGAGACTCAAGTCGCCGTTGCTGGTGTTGCCGTGAAGCAGCTGCGCCACCGCTTGAAGACATATGACCGTCGTGAAGGAGGAGTCTAGTCGCCGCCCTGTGCCACTGCTGAAGAAGGAGTCCTGAGCGCCGCGTCAGTCCATCGTCGTCCGTTGCACGCCACCAAGGGCCCTCGCCGTCGGCACGCTACACAAGGGGAGCCACTCCCTCCACGTGGCTCCAGAAGAATCCCCAGAAGCCTTGGAAGCTTCTTGGGGAAGCTTCCAAAGACCTTGATAAGCCCCCCTTCATGTGGGCCTATTCAAAGTCCTTTTTTTTGCCATAAAAGGCACCCTCCTGTGGCCTTAAGACTACCCCCCCGGGTTTTTAAACCCTCGTAAGCCTTGTTCTCCCCCCCCCCTCCCGGGGTTTTAAAATTCCCCCCTAAGCCCCTTATTCCCCCCCCCTCCCGGGGTTTTAAAATTCCCCCCTAAGCCCCTTATTCCCCCCCCCCTCCCGGGATTCTAAATTTCCCCCTAAGCCCTTGCCCTTTTTCCCTCCGGGTTTTTCTTTAAACTATTCAAGTCATCATCACGGCCTCGTATGTACCCCGTAAGGAAGAATATAGCCGTGAGATAAAAGATAGGGAGGGAAGTAGAGGGAGTGAAAAGAGGGAGTGACGGAGGAAGAGTGGGGAAAAGGAAAAAGAAAAGGAAGGAGAAGACGGTGGAATTCCAAGAAGAAAAAGGAAAAGGCTATCTCATGTTTGAACTACGATGCCGCCGAAGAAAGTCCAAAGTGTAGCTGCGGGAGGGTCATCTCCCAGTATCCATTGGATATCTCACCTCAAAGCCAAGTTTTTCTTCTTGATGTTAATTCGGTTTTAAGTCAGTCACACAAAGAAAAATTGTTAAGGAAATATATATTTGTTCAAGTTATTTTTAACGAAGGAGTTAGCTTATGAATGACAATGTATACAAATTAGCTTTCTTCAAATTGCATCAAGCATTATAAAATTATAGGCAAGATTAACCATTTACTATAGTAATATATTCAAATTATATCTTGCACCATTAGTCTTATTCCTTTCGCAACGAATCATGGTAAAATGGCTAAATTCATGGAAGGTTTCTTCGATGCTCAAATTACTAGGGAGTTATCTTTGCTAGTTGCACATCTTAGCAAGGCAACTGTTGTTATTTGGCATGAGTTCATCTTTAAAGAAAACGGAAGTTAAATGTTAGGAATTAACAAGTATAAAAATTAGATATACGAACTCATTTGGAAAGAAAATGTAATGGGAAATTACTGGATGACACTCTATTAACGCTTTTCCCCTACTATTTGAGGACTTGGAACTAATAAAGTGTGTATACACTAAATTCTCAGCTAGGCCTTTTGTCCCAAGGAGTATTGTCGTCTTTGTATCATCTGGGCATTATGCTATATGCCAAATTAAACTGTATTGATTAGGAAGGTTAATTGTCACAAGAATAGAAAAACCGTGACAAGACGAGTAGGATTACCTTCCAAAAGATAACCGAACCAATCTAAACATAGAAACATTCATACCCTAAACACTTGACTACTTTCCCTACCGTAGGGACAATAAATTCATAAAGATAAGAAACTAGGGTTTGTCCCTAAGGTTCTTAAATGAAGAAACCCTAGGCCTGATATACGTCAGCTTAAGGAATCTAAACAGATTATTCCATCACCAGACTTGCGCAACATGTATGAAATCATTTTGTGATTGATTCACAAGGAGAAAAGGGAAAAACCCTCTTCAAGGACGGCAGATCCTTACGGAAGTTATCTTGCAAAAAGACGTAATTTTTGGATATCCTTCTAAAGAAGGAAAGTTGTAAAATAGAAACTAGCATATCTAAGGTACCTTAGGGTTAACCAAGCTGGGTATACCCTACACCCGAATATAAGGGATCTTGCCAAGTTACAAGACATCTTGAGAACGACTGCTGATACACTCAAAAAGGAAAGAACACTTCCTTAGCAGTTTGCCATACAACTGGGTTTATTAATGGAAATGTTTGTGCTTGCTAGAGATTTTAGGGCTCTGTTTGAATTATGAATTACAAATTAAACAAGTACCTATACTTCAGGTTAAAAGCCTGAAGGGAGAGGCAGCTTCAGTTACCCCCGACTGCCTGCCTGACCCTAACCAAGGGGGTTTTTGACCGTGCCGGGAAAGTGGACTGAACCCACCGCGAGAGGTCTCTCCGTTGAGTTCTACTTGGAGCAGGAGGACGCTTGGGTGCCCAGGGGGGCTCTGGCCGTAAATCCCTCGCTTTCCGGGTCCTACACAAGAGGCTAACGTGACTCGGGATTGGATCTCGAGGCCCGCATACTAGTTGACGGGCGGAAGCTTGGAATAGTGATCCCTGGAGATTACTGGTTAGCCTTCGGGCAGATTATGGACAAGCCTACGGGCGGAACTCCTTGTAATTCAAAGATAAAATGTTAAAATGTTAAAAGAACTTGCTTGATGTTGTTTTTCTATGTCACGTGATAAGATTACGTGAAGGAACCAGTGCTTAACAAGATTAATTAAAGAAGCTGATTGTTATATGTCAAATTAATGTGTTAGATAATTACATAACTATAACAAAACGAGGAAAGTGCGGAGGATGGGCCATGGGTCCGTCCTACGGTTGGGTGGTCCCGGTTAGCCAGGAACTTTTCTCCAAAAATCTCGAAGAACAGCAGAATGATCATCATCATCAAAAAGAATAACGAGAACGATGACCTAGAGTTACGTCTTACCCGATTTACATTGTTTTAGGGGAACGGAATGGGACTATGCCTTATGGCAGAGAGGTTGAGCTTTGTATCCCTCTCGTTTCCCATTCTCCTTGAACCAAGTGCAGCGTGAATCCGCTTCGGACCTGGCGTTTCTGCGTAAAGTAGTTCGCTCGGGTCTGACGCTAGTTGTTGTTAGCTAATGACCCATTAGGAAAACCCTAATTCCGGTCGATCCTAAGTGGGAACGGCCAGGATACTTCCGCTACGTGGCAGACGTGGGAAGAACTAGATCGCAAAACCCGTAACATTCCATGGGAGTGCCGGGCGGAGCTTTCTAGACATCCTTTTCGATGGACTGCTAAGACGTGTCCTGGATGATACTATGGGACATGTTACAGGCAACAATAGAGTAAGCAGGGTAGGCTTGGGTGGCAAAGAATCCTATCTTTTCTTTAAATTTCCCAAGATTCTGAGTAGTTTAAAACATATCATGCAAGCAAGAGGTTACCTGAATATGACCAAACCTCTTAACAGCTAGTATTTTTTTGAATAGGACATGATTGGATAGGGCATGATTGGATGTATATACGACATAATTACACCTAGATCATATGCTAGGATATGATATACATATATAGCATCATACGGACATGATATACATGTATATAAGACATGATATACATGTATAGGGCATATATATGTATGGGACATGATATACATTACCAACTTTACTTCTTTCTGAGTATTACAAATACACATCAAATCATTCAAAGCTAATTACATATATGTGATTTCATGCCCTATATACATCCAATCATGCCCTATACAAATGTGATTGGATAGGGCATGATGATTGGATGTATATATAAATCAAAGGTTGACTTGTGCATTTGCAATATATATATATATATATAGAGAGAGAGAGAGAGAACTGATCAATACACTCACATGTCTCATTTAATGTTGTGCACTTAACCTAGCCATGCATGCCAATTCATAGCATGAGTAGATTGATGCAAATCAGTTGGCTTGTGCATATGCAAGCTATTCCAATCATGTCAAGGTGCACTTATAGCTCACATATAACAACAAGTCCAAAGCAAGCAAGTGTATCAGTGGTTTCAATCCTTATATAAGCAAATCACATGCAATGTTTCATCACTTCAATATATCTAACCCCCAGCATGTCCTTTACTATTAGCTTGGCTAACTCTCTCAAGCACCCAGATCTTCCTTCAACATATAGCCTCCATTATTGCCATGTTTCATCATACTTTTAAGCACAAACCACTCATGCAGGATCTCATAGACAATTAGGCAAACATGTCAAACAAGGTCCTAACTGTATCAACACAAATTCCATGAAGAGGAGACATCACATACTTGTGATTTTGTGCAGGTTTTACACATCAATCAGCCATTCGAGTGTGGCCAATTGCTGATCCCAGTTGACAACATTATATATTTCAACCCCAGGTTCATCAAATAGAAATTTTCTTGCATTGTTCAAGCTATTTTTAGCATCTGCGAAGTATTCACATCTTGGTTTGTAGCAGTGCAACTAACCACTCCATTCATGCAACATTCATGAAGCCTGACATCAAAAGGCAGCAGTCTCTTTGTGTGTTTACACTTTGAGTAATAAATGGATCGATGATTCCTCAGGTTTGATAATAGTGATGAGGATTATCAAAGCTCAAAATACCAATGTTTTTAACAAAAATTCATTGCATATGAACAACATTTGGACCATGAAACAACAAAAACAAGCAAATTTCTTCATAAAATTGGAGCATACCACGTGTCTTGCATGTTGTGGATTTTTAAATAATTATTCTGGATAGCCCACGGACCAACCAACAACCATTCTTCAGTGCTGAACCTCTTTCCTCAGCCTCCTCTTCATCTTGAAGCAATCCGATCACAGCCGGACAAGCATTCTTCAGCCCCTCTTCTTCTTGATTTCTTGCACATGAATTACCTCTATGCAGGAGAGAGAGAGAGAGGAGAGAGAAATACTGGTTTTTTATCTCCACAACTAGGCAACCAATTGAGGAGCAGAGACCGGCGATGGGGGGGGTTGTTTGTAGGTACCACAATCCATCTCTCCACCAAATCTAGCCATGGCGCCTTTATCCCTGTCAGGCGGTAAAAGAAACACCCCCCCCCCCACTCACGAAAATTTTTATACTCTAAACATAGATGATTTTAGAAGGTTTGCGGATCCCAATCAAAATAATATGCTCTCATGATCATGTTTTTCAAGATCCTACATGCCTTGCTGATATGTGTGTAGGCACCCAAGATAAAGAAGCAGAGAATGTAGGCGCACACATCCAGATGCCCAAGAAAACATTACAACTAGCAAATTCTACTTGTTCAATAAGCATTCTATTAGATAGGGATGCACAATTCCAAATCAACTGTAGGGAAAATCAAAATGCAAGCAGTTGTACTTGGAAATTTGAACAAGCATGTGATGCCACATAGTCTGATGGTGCATGGTTGGGGATGAGATCGAATGACATCCCATGCTAAACATTATTTTAGGTCGAGAATGAGTTTTACTTCAAGAGTGATCTGTGATCCTTTGGGGGATAGTAAGCTAATTGTTGGATCGAGCATCAAGCAATTTGGTATGCAAAAGAAAGTCCATAAGAGAGGAAGATGCTTTGATGATTAACAAGGAGTCGGAGCACATGAACTTCAACCACAGTGCATGTAGTAGTTAATGAAATTAATGGGACCTCTAGGCTCTCTCTCTCTCTCTCTCTCTCTCTCTCTCTCTATATATATATATATATATATATATATATATATATATATATATATATATATATCCACCAATCAAACATTGGATTACCTTTTATTTTTAAAGCTTTTAGGGTAAAGGTGGAAATAGAGTGTTGTCTAACAATCCTCCATTATATTTTCTTTCTTTTTTAGTTCTACAAATACTTTGCAATGGTCAAATTATTTATACCATATGAAGCTCAAAGAAAAAACATTGGGATAGTTCAAAAAAGAGTGAAAATGAGGGGCCAATAGAGTCACACTAAAGGATGCATTGTTTTAAGGTTTTACAAAATCCAAACTAAAAAATATATACATGGCTCAATTGTTTGACTGACGTAAGCTCATCAGTGAATTTAAAAAAATTATATCACAATGTAAAGTGGCTAAAAAAGCTGCATCTTCCTTGTAAAATTGTCACTTAATTGGGGTGGGGTGTGTTTTCCTTTTGGGAGGGCATCACTTTATTGGCCCCTTTACCCTACCTACATGGAAACTACTAGCATCATGATTCATGAGTTTTATTTTTCTTTTTTGTGAGTTTTGGGACTATTATTTTGTGAGATTTAGTGTTTACTTTATTCTATGTGACTAGTATTGCATCTCCATCATAACCCCTCTATATCAAAACCAAAATATATATTTGATGACCCTTATTATTCTCGTTAAAAGCTTAAAATGAAGTCATGGATTGTGTGTAAGAAATTGGAAAAGCATTGTTTCATGTGTGGAACCAAACAACAAAAACATATGACAAATAGCCAAGAAGAGTTTTTGGTTACTACAAAGGTAAACTCCACAGTTCATAAGCCTTATTCCATAGGTAAACCTCGATTGTTGACCCAAGGTGAGCCGGCTCAATGTGGTCTCCCTCACCTAAAAGCTTCTTCTCTAGCTTCATGGTGACAATTTTTTACTATGTTTCAGGAGGGCAATTAGTACCTTGGAAATATTTGGTCATTCACCTTGAGGAGTAGTTTGGTTCTTCTTGAATGCACTTTTGATTCACTTCCTTGCATGAAATCCAATGCTAGTTTTTGGAGGTGATTTGTGAGTCTAATCCTCAATGTGATCTATGGCTTAGGGTTTGATTCTGCTTTGCAATGTATAGCCTTTTGATTCTCGCATATGGTTGAGTATCAGTGTTTAAATTTGAATCCCATTTTGGGCATCTTAAGGATTTTGGGTGTCAATTGACACCTAAAATTTGACGACAAGGGGTCGAAGTGAAACCTAAAAATTTGAGTAAAGGTTTTAAATGAAGTCTACTCGTATAGGGTAAGGTTTCACCATAAGACATATGCATATATATGCATATATATATATATATATATATATATATAGCCACTAGAGATTAACCCCTGGGCCCTAACCTAAGGGTTGAGAGTCGAGACTCAAGAGAACTTGAGCCTTGGAAGTTGGTTAGGTTGGCCCTTCACCCTTAAGCCTTAATGTCTTAAAAAAAGGGGTAAAAGATCATAATTTCATATTATTTTTCTTCTTGAACCGCGGCCCTAACTCACACAAAAAACAACGAAACCCCACTTTTAGCACTGAAGAGTGAACAATCACCATTTAGGACTCATGACTTATTGTTCGTCGGTCGATCCATATTCTTCATACTTTTGAGCATCCATAAAATATGAGTTGTGACCCGTCACTTTGATGTAGTGAGCTGCGACAAAGGCATTGAAGGTGCGGGCACAGGGGCACTCTACAGAGGCTTAGAAAGGAGGAGTTGCGAAAGGAGGAGAAGGTTGATGGTTCTTGAGCGGCAGGCAGTGCACTTCAAGTGTGCAGGCAGTGGAACAAGCCGTCTTGCATAGTGGTACTGGTGAAACGAGTTTCGAGTCATCACTCCAAGGCAGAGACGGTGAAGCTTCAAGCGTAGGGGTAGAGGCATAGGAAGTAGGATTTGCAAAAGGAGGAGAAGGATGATGGTGTCTAGGCAACGGGCCACTTGGACTACACAGATTTGTGCAGGCGATAATGAAAGAAGCCTTCATGCATAGTAGGGGGCCAACTGGCCGATGTGCAGAGCGTTCGCATGAAAATGCAGCTAATAATCTTATTTCTAATAGCTACATGTACTAATAACCTTATTTCTACTTGGAATACTACTTGTACTAATAATCTCATTTCTTATAATGTCACTTTGTTTTCCTTACAACACCCAATCACAAACCACAATCTTAAAGGTTTAGAGACTTGATATATAGAGAGACAAAGTCTCACTACCACTACAAGATATAGGCCTTATACCAACGTTAAAAGCGACAAAAATGTAAATAGCAAAGTTTGCCCCCGTCGTTGCAAAAAGCGTCGTTATTGGCGAGACCATAAAACACTCGGTATCAGTGTCGCTATCAGCGTCGGTATTGGCGACGCTGGTATCAGCGTCGGTATCAACGTCGCATGGATACCGACGCCAATACCTGATAGCGACGGCTTGTGACGTAAATAACGATGCCAATAACAATGCAAGCAGTAAAATTTGTGACGCTAATAGCGACGGTAACAGGGGAAAAAAACTTTTGTGGCAGGGCAGCAAGTTGCCCTGCCACATATAGCACTGTGTGCTTTATTAGAGCCATACAAAATAGTTTCTGCACTGTGTACAATGTGCTTGCAAACAAAAACAATGTATATTGAAATCATAATACTGACACATGAAATAAATACATGATCGCATAATAAGCTATTGGTACAATCATGACAAGATATCACTAATACATAGAAAATGTCTACATAGATCAGGCGACTCAAAAATAAAGGTGTGTGAGCTCCAGGGATCCAAGGGCGAGTTACATATCCTCACCCTCCGAAAGCTCATCCCGCCGCAAAGGAGCATCAAATGGACTCTGCAGAAAAAGAAACAACACATCAGTCCACCATACAATAATGCATTCTAATTAAACATGGTAACTACGGACAAGAAAGATGAGTGACTTACAGGGCCGTTGCGTCTATACAATTGGTCAATCAATTAAGTGAGACGGTGCCTCTCTGCATATCAAGTCTCAAGGCCAGTCAGATCGTGATTTGTAATGGAGTGCTGCAAAGAAAACAAAATGCTAACTGTTAGAAACATGATTGTCAATACAAAGAATATTGCAAAAAAATAAACAAGCAAAAAAAAAAAGAAAAACTTACAAAGTCCTCCAAATATGTCATGTGGCCACCACTCCCAAGATGATGGACCACTCCGGCCTCGAATCGTGCCCTCGCCACCTCGCGTTGCTGACTCCAACATCCTAGAGAATCTGTAGCCTCCTCTCTCAGTCGGCGCCAGTTGTCTGCATCTAACCACTCGGGCTTTGCAGCCCCACTCTTGGTTGCCTTGCGTGCGTCGGATCGTCTGTGTGACATATATGCACGCATGCAATCCATCATCCAGCCCGTAGAGAATCTATTTACTGAGGCTCGGATCAGAAACTCCTCGTGCAAGGATGCAACTATGTATTCCTTGTTCCCCTCTGGTATGTTCTTCCAATGATCCAAGACGTTATGCCAAAAAACTTGTTGGCACAACTCTCTCATGCGAGCCATCATCCTCCTCCCCTCATCATTCATGATGATGGCTTCTGACCTACCATCAACTAGATATCCATATCCCCATGGAGTCTGCCTAAGATGGGTCCTCTCCTATCTACGTCCACGGTCCTAGGCATATCTAGGAGACCCCTGTGCATCCGGTGTACCGACCGAGGTAATATCTCACGGAGTGGGACCCATAGGGGTGCCACCTGCTGACGGCTGAGCAAAAGCCGAAATAACTCTAGCAGATGTCCCTACAGGTGTAACAAATCCCTGAGGTGATGCAACTCCAGCTGAACGATGAGACGGAGACACCGCGTCCATGCGTCCATAGCATCCACCTGAGCCTGAGCCACACTCCCTGGAAGGGCTACGAGAGTGAGAAGTCGCACCTGTATCGCGTGTCGATCACAGGCTCACTACATCTGTATCTCTGCAGTATCCCTCTAACCCCGAAGCACTCCCTCCCTTTGGCCCAAGTCTAGAGCGTCGAGCTCATCTTCTTGAAGCTGAAGCATCCAATCGCGCTGGAGTAGATCTATCAGAGCGCCCTAACAAAGGCCGAGACAGCTCCTGCTCTGCCATCTCTTTGAATCTCGCGATCTGGTCTGGAGACATGCGTGTGAAGATATCCTGTAACTCCTCATCGCTTATCTCTCGATTCATCCTGAAAATATCACCTATAGAGATAAAAAATGATGTTAGAATAATCAATTTAGATCATACAAAGCACAGTAATATAAATCCTTTTTAAAAAAATCTCACAAAATGCATATCTTATGTACCCTTATAAGCGATTGGTCAACGAATTGAGTAAGTGGATGCTCCAAGTATGAAGTATCCTATGGTTCCATGTCAATCTCTTGACAGAACTCCGCATACACTGGAAGGTCGATAGACATGTCACCACAAAAGGTTGAGTCCACCTCATTCTCAAAGAATTCTTAGACTCCTGTATTTTCATCATTGTTAGCTGATGCTGGCTCCAAGCTTTCGACGGCCTTCACCCCTTGCAATATCGACCCCTCTATTTGCATATTATCTTCATCTATGCGCACTACAACAAAAAGGCCTCATAGAAGCACATTTAGACGTGATTTTTGAATACAGAGAAATTCTTATGGGCATGTCTATCCGCCCGTCTATTTGTGCATTTACCATTTCGTGTCTATATTGGCGTGTATCAAAAAATTTATATGCACAAATAGATGCGCAATAGATGCACATATACACGCGCATATAGACACCCTGGTAGATGCGCTTTTACAAGCACTGATAGACGCGAACGAAAAACAAAAAATGTCTCTTTTTTTAAAAAGATATTGAATTTCTTTTTTAAATTTGAAATATGAAGCGTATGTATAAGCACGTGTAGTCTGCACTATAAACGCGCGTATAAACGCGAATTATCTGCAATTTAGACGCGTGGATAGACACGCAAAATAGAACTGAAAAAATAAAACAGAATATGCTCTCTGGGTTTTTTTTTTCCCCCCTCCCATACATCAGATTGTGCATTTGGGAAAAAGACAATGTATCTTACGGGCACAAGAATTGAAAATAAAAGTCCATGTATTCATTATATATCGAAAGCATTTACAAGGGAAGTTTAAGTACTTGCGACCTAAAGCGTGGCCGCAAGCAGTAGGCTCAAAGAGATATCATACATATACATGAAAAGAAGGCCTCATGAGGAGGTATGGTGCTCCTCTATGAATCTGAAGAGGAAACATCTTCGCTAGTACCACCATGGCTACTAGCAACGCTATCCCCCTCCTCGCTATGCTCCACATCCGGGTTCGCCTGCACACACTAAAGATCAGGGTTGCTTACATAGACAAGGTGGAGAAAAAGTTATAATTAGCTATAATTTTAATAGGAAAGTAAGAAAAACATACCTCCTCTGGCTGTCGAATCCTCATGACCCGGTTGTATTGGTCCTCAGTGATGAGACCCTTCTCATAGAAGTGAAGCCATGTCGCTGCGCGGTTATGGCCTCGATGGTAACCTACCTCTCTAGGAGTAGGTGTCCTACCAACGATGGTAGTCTGCAAAACATTTAGATATATACAAATAATTATGAGTCACAATATATTAGAATAAAATATATAAAGAATTGAAAAAAATATAAATTTAAAAAAGCTAAAAATAAAAATATACTTACAAACTCTGCCTCCCACGACTCTCTGCCGCCCGATCCGTAATGCAACGATCCCATGGTTTCCATTTGGATCCGTTGCGCCTCTGCGTGCTGGCGACTCTTCACTTTCTCAGCTGCTTTCTTCTTGGCTTTCTTCCACTCTATGCGGTGGCACATAAGTGGTTGGCTATAGGCTCCACGCCCCTCCTCTAGCCTCCGCAGTGAGTCCTTGGCCTGTGTCATCAGGTGGGATCTTTTGTTGTGAAGAATATCCCTTACTTTTGTGCGTCCCCAATCATCCGAGAATCGCTGACCCTCAGGATTTGGGTACCTCCTATGGACTGCCCTCAATACCTCCTACCACAAGCTTCTTTTCTGATTTTTGAAGGCAATGAAACAATCTTTATACGTCGCATGCACGACGCTCCTCATGTATGCCATTACATTCCTTTCCTCATCATCATGAAAGATGCCACCAGCATCTTTAACTCTATAGTACTGGCGTACAAACTCCTCTACGTGATCTACTGGTGAGGATGATCGCTTGCCACCTCCTAGGCAACCCCCACACAAGCCTCATTCTCCCCCTCGACTCTCCCTCCTCCCTCTCTGTCGACTACCCTCTGCCTCGCTGGACGCACGAGCTTCTGCAGATGCACATGCTTCTGCAGATGCTTGTGCTTCAACCGATGCACGTGGAGCATACGGAGTACTTGCATATGGAGTACCTGCATATGGAGTACCTGCATCATGTGGAGTACCTGCATGTGGAGTCTGGGAAGTAGTGCCAGGCAAAGACGTTAGAGGCATCCCAGACATAACACTGAACACCTCGTCCGTTGTGGGAGAGTAGCCAAGGTGTCTGGTCATCTCTCCCATGAAGTCTTCCCTACTAGGAAAACCTCCAAAAAATGCATTTATCCCCTGCCAAAGGAGGCCAATGTATCATTCATGCATCCACATCCGGGTCATTGCTAGATGAACCAGGATACAACATCTGCAAAAAAAACACAGGAAAAAGACAAATTTATTTGCATACAAAAAATCATATATTACCTACATTTTCAAATATCTTTCTTTAGACATTGAGCATAAAACTTAAGTGCTAATTCTTCTCATAAACAAAAAAACTGATAAACACAAACATGGGATTGGTCACATTCATCATTGCAAAAATATATTGTTTACTATCAGAACTGGGAGACCTAGCACATGTATCTCCGTGTCTAAATTGTAGGTTAGATGCACCCTCAGACGCACTCCAGAGTGAACCTTTTGTCCAGCGCATCTATCTGCGCATCTAGGATGCAGCACAGACGCACTGTCAGACGCACATTCCAGGTCAATGCGCGTGTATAATCGCGTGTAGACTGCAGGTCAACCTTTTGTGCAGCGCATGTATCATCGCATGTACATTGCAGAGTACACGCGCCAGCACATGCGCTCTAAGACGCGCCCTCAGACGCTATGGGGGAAAACATTTTTTGTGTCTATATCTGCATCTACACTGAAATGTAGACGCGCTATCAGACGCGCTCGGTCGGCCGATTTTAGGCCGACGACCGCCATTGATGATTTACAAAATGCAATACATAATGGAATCACAAATCCTAAATACACAGATAGAGTAGAGAGAGGAAGAGAGAAACACACAGAGAGAGAGAGAGAGAGAGAGAGAGAGAGAAACTCACCTTGGGTGTTTGGTGTGGCAGGTGGTGGCGTTTCTTTCTTCTCCTTCTTCCTCCCCTTGGTAAGTTACCCTCCCTTGATGCTTGCTTGCTGCTTCTTCTTATTCTTCTCTCTCTTCTTCTCTCTTTCTTCTTCTCCTTGGCTTTCCTTTTTCCTTTCTTGTGTGTTTGAAATGAAAGAAGAGGTGAGTCATGAGGAGGTGAGGCATGAAGAGACTGCATGTCGGCTAAACTCAAGCTTCAGAACCGCAAAAAACGCAGGAAAGGAAAGGCACAGTTTGAAAAGAAATGATTTAAGTATGCTTTGAATTTTGACGTGTGCATCTATTTTTGCGTATACGTGCACGTCTATTTTTCAGATAGACGCGAGTATAGACGCGAATATAGATGCGGAAATAGACGCGATATAGAGCGTAGGTAAACACAGCTATAGACGCGCAGTTAGGCTTTGTCATAATTTTTTGTTTTTAAGATAAGTTTTGATAGTGAATTCTTATCATAAGTTTTAATGTATTTATGATGATTTTTGTGTATTTAAAATTGAGATCTTATGTAAACATATGAATGACAAATATTTTGATGTTGTCATGAATTAGGTTTAATCATGTCGACGTCTTCATCACCTAGTGCGGTGCAAGCTAATGAGTCAATGAGCACATCCTCAAGTGAGGATGAAACATTGCGTCTTCATAATCGAGATGCATGGCTACGACAAAAAAATAAATGCATGTGTGATCATTGTCGAGGGTGTATTTTTCAAGCACGTCAAATTGCAATGTCACACCTCAGCTTGTATGGAGAATGGGACCGAGAAAAATCACCGGTAGTCATTGCTTTTTTTTACCACTAAGATTACATGTCTATGTTACGGGAATTATATATCAACGTACATGAAACGCCCTTTTGTGGTTGAGTAGTATGCGGTGCCACATCCTCAGATGCTCCCTCTCGGGCATCGAGAGGCTGCAAAACGTCGACGCGAGGAGGCAGAGTCTTCAAGAAGAGTAGAGACTGACGACCATGATAGTAGCCCTCATGAAATGCCCCATCAAGTCGTAGAGGATAAGATTTTGGACAACATGGTACACCATCTATTTTCGCAATCGGTTCAGGGAGAAGGTCACTCTATGAAGCCAGATGATCCACTATATGTAGCATCATCTACTCCGTTGTATGAAGGTTGTACATACTCCGTTCTTCGTGCGTCCCTCGAGATACTTAACTTGCAAACAATTTATGGATGATCCGTTTAAGATCCGTTGCGGTCTCTATGTCAGACGGCAACTTGTAATTGGGATGTCTGCTTTTTCTTTTTTCTTCTGGCTTCTTTGCTTGAGAGGCATCTCCCATGTCAAACTCTGGCGGCTGCGGATTTTCAGCAGCCTTCTGTTGGTCTGGTTTACTTCTTGTTATGCGTTTAGTCGGTCCTGAAGAAGAAGGACCGGCAACATCTTCTTCTCTTCTTCTCTTTTCTTCTATCATGGCTTCTTGATTATTAATTTCAGCTAACCAAGAAAAAGCTGAAAATAAATCCACAGGCTCGGACCAACCGGTTCTCCCTCGAATACATTGAATGGCAGTGGTTAAATCATCTTTAGTTGCCTTACCTTGCTCCATGTGTTCCAAGGCCTACGTTCACACTTTAGATTTTGCATTAGTTTTACATGCTTTAACAATTTCATTAGTTGGCTCAATTTGCAGCCCATAAGTTGCAGCATCAACAACTACATAGGCCGTTCTTGTTGCCAAATCCTCCAATCTTTTCTTCATGCCATCGTTGCCAAAGTTTGGCTCAAGAGGAAGCCCGGTTTCGGTTGCATGAATTTTACCATCCTTCCAAAAGACTAATTTTTGTGCTTCAACTTCACGGAATGCACTACACTCCCTCTTGTCATGCTGAAGGCTATCAGACCAAATACATCGTCTTTTGAAGCCTTCTCGTGCAGGCCTTTGGGCAGTTGATCGACCCCTTTCTTCTACTTTTACATCAAGCCTTTCTACTTTAGAATTAATTTCCATTAGATTAAGATGGAGATCTCGCATTCTTTTAATTAGCTCGTCCATGACATCCTTCTTTGGAGATGGAGTAGCAGAATTTCTTGGTTGCTCGGCCATAGAGACAGAGGGTCGAGAAACTAGAACAGGCTCCTTCATAGATGCAGTTGTTGTAGGGGTTGATTCCCATCTTAGGCGCATTCGCTCTCTTCGAGCAATCATATTAACTGCTTCAGTGACATCACTCCAAGCAGTCTTCAATCCCGACTCAGAGTCAGGGTCTTTAAGTCAATCAGTTAATTTCTCTTGAACAGAAGAATCTGCAGCCTTTAGAAATAATTCAATCTTCTGACTTTCCATACCTTGTTGGTCGTCAGGATCTAGTTGGGCAAATTTTCTTTCAAATTCTCGATGAAGAGCAGTAGGGATTAGACCCTTATTGGGCCTTTTGACCCATTCAGTGAAGACTTTCTTTGTCATAAGGCCAGAATCTTCAAGGAAAATTTCTTCTCGAAGAGCCTTCTTGAACACAGTCCATCCTACATCTTTTTGGAAAAGACCATGAATTCGGTCCTGGAGACCATGCACAGCCAGGCGGGCAAAGTAACGGCTCCAGGCATGTTGAGGGACTCCAAAGAAGACCATCTTGTCAGTATAAAGGCGAATAAAAGAGGATACATTTTGCCCATTAAATTGCTTGAGCTCTTGTCCAACTGCTTCTAAGGCTTTAATGGCAGCAGCATCAATTCGCTCTTCTTCTTGTCTCCGTTGTTGTTGCAATTGCAACAGCTGCTGAAATTGCAACTGTTGTTGTTGGCCTTCATGCATTAGACGAACCAACTGTTGTAAGGCATCTCCTCCCGAACTTGATGATTCTCCCATTGGACTTCTTCTTTCACAGCGGACCTTCACGTCGGGTTCACCACTGTCGTCGTGTTAAGGGTTGAAGACCTACCACCGGGGCTTTAGTGCAAAAGAGGAGTTTAGGATTCAAGGTTCAGGAAGGGCAAATAGATTGGGGTTTAATAAGATCCGGGATTTAGAAATGATTTAGGTACGGAAGAAGAGTTCAAGTTTTTTCACTAAGTACTTAGCATACATGAACGAAAGAAATAAGTCTATCTTGATTACATCAAATGCCTCTAGATACATACATCATATCATAAGTGATATTTTTAGATTCTCAATTCAATTATGAATAACAAATGCAAGTTCTAATGGCTTTTATTTCAAGTACATAGATGGATTTCAACCCTTTGGAACAAGTATTATGTTGATAGACTCAAATGCATTGATGATTTGGGCCAATGATACATGAAATGAATTGAAGAGGCATAATTTTAGCTTCAGTCTTGTTTTAAAACAGAAAATTCCAGCCCATAATCAAGCTCAAAAAGAGTGCATAAACTCATGAAGAAGCTCCTCTAATCATTAATGAACAAAGTCCTGATGAAAAGAGGTCATTTTCTTCCATTACAACCACATAAATCTCTTGTTTGCTCATAAAAATGGACCATAACAGTGGGCTGCCCTGTTTATGACTCGTTATTTCAGCCCATATACCTTCAAAATCCTCACCCTTTGCTTGCCCCAAAATCACTCAAGTACTTAGGTACAAGTTGGGCTTCATTGGACAAAGAATGAGGTAGACAAAATGAGAGGTCGTGCATAAGAGCAGGCTGAATACTTTTCTCTCAGATTTTCCTCTTTTATAGACTGTTTCAACATCCATTTTTGTTAGACCAAATGGGCAGAGAAGTGGAGATCTCACCATGTTTACTCCTTCAGTTTATGGGCCTATTGATCTTCAGTTTGCATGCTCCAAATCATGCACCATAGCTCCAGCTCTCTCCAGTTGTGCATCAGACTGTGCACCCCGCATTTTGCACCGAAAAATGCGGGCTGCTCCCTGCTCAGGCCCTTGTCACTTTTTGACCTACCCAGGTCACTTGCTGGTCACTTAAGTCTATTACTCGAGGTCCCATGTGAACCTAGTGGACTTTTGGCAACTTTTGGCATTTTTCTTGGATTCTGACCATATTTTTGCACCTAAATCAATGTGATTTATCCTGCAGACTGTCAATTAATTCCACTTGACCAAGTTGTAGGTTCCCATATACTTATTTTTCATAAATATACATGGTATAACTGAAAATTATATGCTAAATACAAAAGAACTTGTGTAACTAAGTTGGTTATTGGATAACAATGTCTGAATTTTGTATCATATATCTTCCAGTGAAGCTCTTCTGTGTTCATAAGAATCCCATGATTTATATTATGAATAGTAAACTCTTTGACATTCACCCCCTCCTAACCTGCACATCCTCCGGCATGCGCCATTTCATAAGATTGCAAGTCAAGGAGGGTCTTCTTCTGATATATCTTCATCTTCATTCTCTAAGTCTTTTTCTTCCTGCATGTCTTCAAGTAGAGGGCTCATATCTAAGTCATCAAGTTCATAAGTTGAAGATTCTCTTCGTTTGAAGAGTTTGATTCATTTCCCGGCTATTGGAATCTTAATCATGGTCCCATCCATTTCAGCCAAAGAGTAAGTAGCATTATTATGTACTACTTTTACAACATATGGTCCAAACCATCGCTTTGCTAACTTCCTATGAGCACTATATTGATTGTCCAGGCTGCTATCATAGACAAGAACCCAATCATTCTCTTGAATAGCTCTTGGACGGAGTCATGAACTTCACATCCTTTGATTGGAGCATCATTAAGAAAAGGAAGAGTCAATTGAGGAATATAATCCCTCAATACTTTATGCATAACATTCATCATGTGAGCTACTGAATTCGTAGCCCCTTGAGGTAGAGTACACATGCGGACTAGGCCAAGAGGCATCTTCATTGTGGTAATGTCACGGCTTTCCAAAGCAAGCTGAAATTGGTCGTAGCCTGAATATAAATCTCCCATGGAATAGATTGCCCTACCTGCAAAAGCTTCAGCAAACTCATCTACAATTGGTCCTGATCCAACATTTCTAATAGTGACTTTATTGACGGGTTGTAAATCTTGAATGAATCGTAAAGATCCATTCTTCTTAGGTACGGTAAACCATCGGTTGGAATATGGAGCTGAAGATGGCTCCAATATTCGCATTTTTATCTTTTCATTTAAAAGTTCCAATAACTTAGGCAAATGAGCCCTTGGAACTGGAATTGGTTTAAGATTCCAAGAAACATGTGGGACCGTAAAAATTACCATTGGTACCACAATGCTTGGATCCACACAGCCAATTTCATGTGGCTGAAATGAAAAGGCTTTACCATGATTCTTTAACATCTGCATGAAGATTTTCTTTTCAGCCGGCAAGAGGAAAGAGTCTTCACCAATTTTCAGCTTTTGTAGACTTTTTGCTGTAAATTGGTGTCCAATATCTTTAGGATCACGAAGGCTTGGCTGTTTGGATACCCTTTCTGCCAGTCCTTCGCTTTCAGGCGGTAGAGGAGTAGCTACCGGCTTGACCTTTTTATCAACAGTTTTATACTTTGTTTCTACTCTTACTTCATCATTGTTTGGCTGTAAAAAAGCTTCATAATCTGCAAATTCTTGAATTATGTCATACATATCCAATGCACATACTTGTATGGACTGATTTTCAACTTGATTTTCTGCATGAACGACTGTATAAATTTCAGCCATTGTATCATTATAATTCAGCCCATAAAATAGTCCTAAAATTTCTTCATCTTTAGGTAAAACATCAATTTGCTTTAGCTCTTGCTCCATATGACTCAAATACTTTCTTTCAGCCCTGTTCATAGCTGATAACTGTTTATAAGAGCCCACACTATTGACTGTTAAAACCTGCAAATCAGCTTTTGGCCTTGCCTCCTTTATACATGAAGGCAATTTTTTGTGACATGATGCACTTCCATAGCCTCCACTTATAGCAGCGCTACCCGAAAACCCTTAAATTCTTGGGCATTAGGAGGAACAGGATGATCTCTCAATCGATCCCTATTCTGGTGGTGATTAACACAGACGGTCAGGAATTGAATAGCTTTGTCATTATCCTTACTTCTTATCCGGGCATATGATGAACCATCATCAAGAGCCTTTGTCTCTAAACGAGACTCGGAAATAAATGGTTGTCCAAGAATGATAGGATAGCTGCAGGAATCTTGAACAAAGAAATGAAATTCATCTTTTACATTACCAATAGTAACTTGTACATAAGGACATGCTGCATAAAGATCACCAAAAGTGTTATTGGCTGCCTTCATGCGCCATCCTGGGTCTACATCAATGGGCCATTCGCCATTCTCATAGAGACTTATTGACATAACATTAATCTCCAAACCATGGTCTATAAGGGTAATGCATGGAGTTTCTTTTTCACCGATTTTAACAACAGTTTCAGTAGTCGCCCTTGCTCAATGGGTACGGGAGTAGTGACTACTAGGAATAAAGTGAGCTTCACTTTCTTCTTGCATGTTGTGAAGAAGAGTCTCTTTCTTATGCATGGGCTGCACTTTAGATTGAGAAGTCCCCACCATAATGGCTTCTTCAATTTCTGCTTCATAAATGTCTTCATCTTTGGCTTCTATGGCTGCAATCAATTCTTTGATTGCCTCCAATCGAATCTCTTGAGTCAGCTTCTCTTCATCCTGCAAATACACATGAAGTACTTGCAAAAATGCATGTACAGATTCTTCAGTTTCCTCACCAATATATTGTCTTTTTCATTTAATTACATCAATTATTACATCATGAAATCCTCGTTTTGCAATACCGAGAATTTCTCCTAATGTAAATTCAATTCTACTTCCAAGAATCCTTTCTTCTAGGATCCGTTTAAGATCTGTTGCAGTCTCTATGTCAGACGGCAACTTGTAATTGGGATTCCTGCTTTTTCTTTTTCCTTCTGTCTTCTTTGCTTGAGGGGCATCTCCCATGTCAAACTCTGGCGGCGGTGGATTTTCAGCAGCCTTCTGTTGGTCTGGTTTACTTCTTGTTATGCGTTTAGTCGGTCCTGAAGAAGAAGGACCGGCAACATCTTCTTCGCTTCTTCTCTTTTCTTCTATCATGGCTTCTTGATTATTAATTTTAGCTAACCGAGAAAAAGGTGAAAATGAATCCACAGGTTCAGACCAATCGGTTCTCCCTCGAATACATTGAGTGGCAGTGGTTAAATCATCTTTAGTTGCCTTACCTTGCTCCACGCGTTCCAAGGCCTATGTCCACACTTTAGATTTTGCATTAGTTTTACATGCTTTAACAATTTCATTAGTTGGCTCAATTTGCAGCCCATAAGTTGCAGCATCAACAACTGCATAGGCCGTTCTTGTTGCCAAATCCTCCAAACTTTTCTTCATGCCACCGTTGCCAAAGTTTGGCTCAAGAGGAAGCCCGGTTTTGGTTGCATGAATTTCACCATCCTTCCAAAAGACTAATTTTTGTGCTTCAACTTCACGGAATGCACCGCACTCCCTCTTGTCATGCTGAAGGCTATCACACCAAATACAACGTCTTTTGAAGCCTTCTCGTGCAGGCCTTTGGGCAGTTGACTGACCCCTTTCTTCTACTTTTACATCAAGCCTTTCTACTTTAGAATTAATTTCCCTTAGATTAAGATGGAGATCCCGCATGCTTTTAATTAGCTCGTCCATGACATCCTTCTTTGGAGATGAAACAGCAAAATTTCTTGGTTGCTCGACCATAGAGACAGGAGGTCGAGAAACTGGAATAGGCTCCTTCATAGATGCAGTTGTTGCAGGGGTTGATCCCCATCTTAGGCGCAATCGCTCTCTTCGAGCAATCATATTAACTGCTTCAGTGACATCACTCCAAGCAGTCTTCAATCCCGACTCAAAGTCAAGGTCTTCAAGTCGATCAGTTAATTTCTCTTGAAGAGAAGAATGTGCAGCCTTTAGAAATAATTCAATCTTTTGACTTTCCATACCTTGTTGGTCGTCAGGATCTAGTTGGGCAAATTTTCTTTCAAATTCTCGATGAAGAGCAATATCGGTTAGATCCTTATTGGGCCTTTTGACCCATTCAGTGAAGACTTTCTTTGTCATAAGGCCAGAATCTTCAAGGAAAAATTCTTCTCGAAGAGCCTTCTTGAACACAGTCCATCCTGCATCTTTTTGGAAAAGACCATGAATTCGGTCCTGGAGACCATGCACAGCCAGGCGGGCAAAGTAACGGCTCCAGGCATGTTGAGGGACTCCAAAGAAGACCATCTTGTCAGTATAAAGGCGGATAAAAGAGGATACATTTTTCCCATTAAATTGCTTGAGCTCTTGTCCAACTGCTTCTAAGGCTTTAATGGCAGCAACATCAATCCGCTCTTCTTCTTGTCTCCGTTGTTGTTGCAATTGCAACTACTACTGAAATTGCAATTGTTGTTGTTGGCTTTCATGCATTAGACGAACCAATTGTTGTAAGGCATCTCCTCCCGAACGTGATGATTCTCCCATTGGACTTCTTCTTCTCTAGCGGACCTTCACATCGGGTTCACCACTGTCGTCGTGTTAAGGGTTGAAGGTCTACCACTAGGGCTTTAGTGTAGAAGAGGAGTTTAGGATTCAAGGTTCAGGAAGGGGAAATAGATTGGGGTTTAATAAGATCTGGGATTTAGAAATGATTTAGGTACGGAAGAAGAGTTCAAGCTTTTTCACTAAGTACTTAGCATACATGAACGGAAGAAATAAGTCTATCTTGATTACATCAAATGCCTCTAGATACATACATCATATCATAAATGATATTTTCAGATTCTCAATTCAATTATGAATAACAAATGCAAGTTCTAATGGCTTTTATTTCAAGTATATAGATGGATTTCAACCCCTTGGAACAAGTATTATGCTGATAGACTCAAATGCATTCATGATTTGGGCCAATGATACATGAAATGAATTGAAGAGGCATAATTTTAGCTTCAGCCCTATTTTAAAACAAAAAATTCCAGCCCATAATCAAGCTCAAAATGAGTGCATAAACTCATGAAAAGCTCCTCTAATCATTAATGAACAAAGTCCTAATGAAAAGAGGTCATTTCCTTCCATTACAACCATATAAATCTCTTGTTTGCTTATAAAAATGGACCATAATAGTGGGCTGCCCTGTTTATGACTCGTTATTTCAGCCCATAATAGCCCATACACCTTCAAAATCCTCACCCTTTGCCTGCCCCAAAGTCACTCAAGTACTTGGGTACAAGTCGGGCTTCATTGGACTAAGAATGAGGTAGAAAAAATGAGAGAAGTCGTGCATAAGAGTAGGCTGAATACATTTCTCTCAGATTTTCCTCTTTTATAGGCTGTTTCAACATGCATTTTTGTCAGACCAAATGGGCAGAGAAGTGGAGATCTCACCATGTTTACTCCTTCAGTTTATGGGTCTTGTTGATCTTCAGTTTGCATGCTCCAAATCATGCACCATAGCTCCAGCTCTCTCCACTTGTGCATTAGACTGTGCAGCCCGCATTTTGCGCCGAAAAATGTGGGCTGCTCCCTGCTCAGGCTCTGGTCACTTTTTGACCTACACAGGTCACTTGCTGGTCACTTAAGTCTATTAGTCCAGGTCCCATGTGAACCTAGTGGACTTTTGGCAACTTTTGGCATTTTTCTTGGATTCTGACCATATTTTTGCACCTGAATCAATGTGATTTATCCTGCTGACTGTCAATTACTTCCAATTGACCAAGTTGTAGGTTCCCAAAGACTTATTTTTCATAAATATACATGGTATAATTGAAAATTATATGCTAAATACAAAAGAACTTGTGTAATTAAGTTGGTTATTGGATAACAATGTCTGAATTTTGTATCATATATCTTCCAGTGAAGCTCTTTTGTGTTCATAAGAATCCCATGATTTATATGATGAACAGTAAACTCTTTGACACCGGGCAGTGCGCCCTCACAGATACTTGATTTAACATCCCACCCACCTCCCACTTCCCTTTGCTCGATCTCCTTGGATGCTTGGACAGGTTCGCATAGCCCCAGTACCCTTCGCATTCAAGGCAATATCAATGGGAAGCATGTTTTTATCCTTGTAGATAGCGGAAGCACGCACAGTTTTGTTAATAAATCAGCCATTGACCGGTTGAAATGTATTCCTATGGCATTACACCACCCCTTGAAGGTCCAAGTAGCAAACGGAGAAGAAGAAATCAGTACACATGTATGTCATGCAGTTCCCTTATGCTTGGTTGAAAATTATGTGACACTGGTTGATCTGATTGCCCTAGATATGGGCCCCATTGATGTTATCTTGGGCTGTGATTGGCTAAAACAATTGGGGAAAATTACTATGGACTTCTCTCAGCTTTATATGGATTTTATGATGCATGGACTGCCTATCCACCTAGAGGGAGTTCGAGATCATGCTGATTTTTAGATCATTACAGAAAAGCAACTCAAATGGGAGTTTAAGAAATGCTCATAGATCTTTGTTTTATAGTTAAATAAGGATAATTCTAATCAGCCCTCCACGGTATCATATGACTCTGCCTTGCATGCCTTACTTGAGGAATACAATGACTTATTTCAGAATCCTATATCCCTCCCTCCCAAGAGAAAAGTGGACCACCCACTTGACCTAGAGCCCCATTCGAAGCTAGTGAACAAACCCCCCTATAGACTCTCCAAGTGTGAGCGTGAAGAGGTTGCAAAGCAAATCAAGGAGTTGCTGGAGATGGGTTTCATCGAACCGAGTTCTTTCCCCTATGCATCCCCTGTCCTCTTAGTCAAAAAGAAAGATGGCTCCTTTCGCATGTGTATTGACTACAGAGATTTGAACAAGATTACAGTGAAGAACCGCTACCCCATCCATGGATTGATGATTTGTTGGATGAGTTAAAAGGGGCCTGCTTTTTCACTAAGATTGACTTGCGCTCTGGCTACCATCAGATTCGTATGCGGATAGGAGATGAGGCCAAAATGGCCTTCGGGACTGATCGTGGACTTTACCATTTTCTTGTGATGCCTTTTGGGTTAACTAACGCCCCTGCCACCTTTCAAAGCCTCATGAACAAAATCCTATAGCCCTTTTTGTTCAAATTCGTGCTTGTTTTCTTTGATGACATCCTCATTTACAGCAAGTCATCTATGGAACACTTGACACACGTTCGGAGGGTGTTTGACATATTGAGAGAGCATTGACTCTTTGCTAAGGAGAGCAAATGTATATTCATGCAGACATTTGTGGAGTACTTGGGACACATTGTGAGAAAAAATGGTATTCAGGCTGACCCCAAAAAGGTGCAATGTGTTAAGGATTGGTTCACTCCTTCCACCACCACCTCCTTGCGTGGCTTCCTTGGTCTCTCCTCATTCTATAGACGCTTCATTAAGCACTATGCCACCATTGCAGCACCTTTGACTGACCGCTTGAAAAAAGAGTCATTTTTTTGGGATGCCACTGCAGATCATAGCTTCAAACAGTTAAAGGACGCACTTACTTCAGCCCCCATCCTTGTTTGCTTTGACTTCACTAAGCTCTTTACCATTCAATGTGATGCCAGTGGCCATGGTATTGGTGCAGTATTGTTGCAAGAGCATGGTGTGATTGCATTTGAAAGATGCAAGCTTGATGAGAAGGAGATGCGAATGAATGTACACGACCAAGAGATGTTGGCTATCCTACATGCCATCAAGAAATGGCACCACTATTTGTATGGTAGCCACTTCCAAGTCAAAAGCGATCACCGAGTCCTCCAATACTTCTTGACCCAGTCTACTTTGACTCCTAAGCAATGGCAATGGGTGGCAACCTTAAAGAAGTATGACTTTGACATTTCACACATGCGGGGCAAGAATAATATTGTGGCTAATTCTCTTTCTCAAATGTGGGCATGCAAAGTGTCATCTATCTCCGAATTTCATAGTGATTGGGTTGAAGAGCTCCAGGAGGCTTACTTGTTAGATGATCATTTCAACCACATATTTTAGAAATTACAGCATGGGGTTATGGCTGAAAACTCCCAATATAAGCTCAAGCATGGCCTTATTTGGTCCCATGGCAAGATTGTCATCCCACACACTTCCCCCTTCACGCAGAAGATCATGGAAGAAATGCATTCTTGCCCCACTGCTGGTCACTAGGGTATTTTCAAAACATATGACAGGATTGCCAAGAGCTTTCATTGGAAAGGCTTATGGAGGGACATCAAGGTCTTTGTGACCAAATGTATTCCATGCCAACAGAACAAGGATAGTACACTCAGGCTCGCTGGCCTCTTGCAGCCTCTCCCTATCCATGAAGGAAAATGGACTCACATCACAATGGACTTTATCACTAGCCTTCCTGTGACTAAGAAAGGGTGGAACAATATCTATGTGGTAGTTGATTGCCTCATCAAAGCTGCCCACTTTATCCCCACTAAGGTCCAATATACTGCCTCTTAGATGGCCACTCAGTTCATGGAAAATGTCTTCAAGTTGCATGGCTTACCACAATTCATAGTACATGATCGGGATGCAAAGTTTATGAGCAACTTCTAGCAGACAGTTTTCACCTCCATGGGGACCAAGCTTGCTCCATCCACTACATACCACCCTCAGACAAATTTCCAAATTGAGAGACTGAACAAATGGCTTGAGACATACGTGAGGCACTTTTGCCATGATGTACAACACAGTTGGGATATGCGGCTTCACTTGGGCTGAGTTTGAATATAATAATTCCATGCACTCTAGCATTGGAATTTCCCCTTTTGAGGCCTTATATGGGTATAAGGTCTCCCTTTCTACACTCTTGTTTACTGATAAGATCAATCCTCAGAGTCAAGATGAATTGAATCGCATGCAAGCTTTACTTCAGCAATGCAAGATGAATCTTCAGAAGGCCCAAACACACATGAAACTCTATGCTGATGAAAGACTAGGCATTTGGAATTCCAAGAAGGGGAATTGGTCCTTTTGAAAGTGCCTAAGTCCCGTTACTCCACTCTCAAAGAGGGTAGCAATAACAAGCTAGCCCACTGCTTCTATGGCCCATAGCGCATCCTAAAGAGAGTTGGCGACTTCGCCTACTGCTTAGAACTCCCCCCTACCACCAAAATCCACAATGTGTTTCATGTTAGTCAGTTAAAACCCTTTGTAGGCTCCTCAGTGGACTTTGTGGAAGAACTTCCCTCCATCGATGAAGAGGGCATCACTCAATATGTTCTCGAAGCAATCATTGGGTAGCGAGATAAGCACTTACGATCCCGATCCATCAAAGAATACCTCATAAAATGGCAAGGCCTACCCTTGGAAGAAGCCTCTTGGCACCCAGCAACCATCCTTGGTAAATTTTCCTCCCTCCGTGAAACCCAACGGTTGGAAGACTAGCTAGTCATGCCCCAAACTGCCCACTTTTCGCCCGCAAATTGCACACTGTTTTAGAACAACTTTGTACTTACTCAAATCACATGCATGCACATTCTACATAGGCTAAAAGTACTCGTCATAAGCTCCATTTAGACATATAATACGCCCCATTTGGAGCCACCTATCAAGAGTTATGACCAGTTTACTTCAGTTGACCGGTTCAGAACTGCATGTTGTCCCTAGTCTCTCCACACCTATTCTTCATTGTCAAAGGGCTCTGAGTAGTACTCTACAACCCTCCATTACCACACCCATCACTCCCCCATGTTTCTCCTTGTTTTTGAGGGCAAAAACCTTTCGGGTGGGGATGGATTGTAAGAAGCAGGATACACACCGACTAGGGTTTAGACACCCCGTCACACTGACCAGGGTATTTAAGGTGTAAGAGCCCCAGATTAGGGCAACCAGTTATTATCAAGATCATACTCTTCACCTTCATCTCCAGCTTCCATGTCTTCCTTCTCCTTTCTCTCCTCCTTTCTCTCTCCTCTTCTAGTCTTCTTCCTTCTTCTTCTTGTTCTCTTTCTCTCTCCTCAGCTCTCTTTCTCTCTCCCCTCAGCTTCTTTCATTATACATGGAAAATTTATAGATAAGGATATTTGTAAATAGGCTTTGAATGCACGTGATATAGAGGATATACATATAGTAACTTCCTCGAGGTTGATACCACTTTTATGGCATTGCACTTTGTGCAATGTTTAAAAAGAGGGTCATTTTGATCTCTTTGGCAATGCAAGTGCATCAAAGTGACTACTTGGTTTAAAGCCTAATTTGTATGGTGACTATTTCCCATAGTTCTAGAAAAACAAGCAAACAAAATATACCTTGATATGGCCATCTATAATTCCCTAGTATAAAATATAGGGAATGGAACCTCTTAGTTGTGTAGTATATTATTTCCTACTATGATATGTGAAGAATGTGATTCCCTAGCTATATGTCCTATAACTTCCTAATATAAGGTGTGGGGAATGGAAATCCCTAGTTGTATGTAGGGGATTGATAAAGGCATACGTAAGATAAATACCTAGGCTATAAGATGTGGGGAATATAATTTTCTAGTTATATGTAGGGAATGTATTTATATTAGAGAATTTCCTAAATTCCATAAGTTTTCCTATATAGGAGCTATTCAAAAGCTCCTTGTATAGTAGTAAGATTTAAAAATTAAAAAAGTCATAAAATTATACTTTTCAAGGTAGGACCATCCAACTAAGATTGATAAAACCAAATGATTTTTTAATAAATAAAAATAATAAAAAGTATAATCCTATCCTAATGAGAATGTGTAAAATGATTTCTTTTCAATGTTATCATGAATTAGACACTCTTATTAATCTAACAAAAAATATCAAATCCTAACTACTTGTTACAAAAGTGTTTCGGGGTCAGCATCACCATGCTCCTTATTCTCCGTGGCAATATGTGTGAGAGCTCACATGGTCAACATGACCTTGGTCTAAATAATGGGACCAAAATGTTGGGTAACATGCGCTTAAGCTATTGGGACCATTTGATATACTCTTTTTTCTTAAAGAGCTTTAATGCACAAAAATCAACAACAACTGGAGATTAATTAATACATAATGCATTATAAAAAAACTAATGATTGAAAACAAAAAAGCAACATGACTTATTGGGGTGTTGTTAGCAAATAATCTATTGATGAGTGTAGTGAGACTTTGTCTCTCTATATATTGAGTCTCTAAACCTGTAAGATTGTGGTTTGTGATCGAGTGTTGTAAGGAAAAAAGTAACATTATTAGAAATAAGGTTATTAGTACAAGTAGTATTCCAAATAAGAAAGTGAATACAACTAAAAGAAAACTTATAAACCAACTGTAGGGTCACATCATCTGTATTTTTACAACATCTCCCTAAAACCACCACAACCATCCTCTTTGGATAAGTCAAGCAAGGTGTGCTTGAGCCTTCCTTTACAGCTAGTGTAGAGCTCGACTCTACTTATTGGATATCAAAGTGTTAGAACATACTGAGCTAGAACGTGCAAAATGCACAACCAAGACGACAACTACTTGTCTGCTATATCTTTGAAGCATGCCATTTGAAATTTGCAGGCATATATGCGAAGATCTTCTGCAACTCATAATCTCTTATCCCTTGGCTTATCTTGCTCTCTTGATATCATCAACAACAACCTACACAATTAAAAAACAATGTTAGCATAATCAATATATGGTTTAGGTGAAGCATGGAAAACATAAGTTTACAAAAAAGGATGTTAGTTAAAAAGCATATATGTTAGTACCAGTAAAAGGGAATCATCAACAAATTTGACAAGTGGATGCAAATACAACTAGTCCTATAGCTTCATTTCAAGCTTCTGGAATAGCTCAACGTTGTATGATAAGGAGCTGTTCTGGATCAGGCTCTAAATAAAATCATGGTAATTGTGCTAAATCTGTAACAAGATGGATAAGCATTGGTAGGCAGTTTGCCAAAACAGCAACCATATATCCCGCTTGCACTACTTTCATGGGAATCAAGTGGACAAAGATCTTTTGGTTTATGAATTCGAGTAGCACTCAGGGTATTAAGTGGACAGAGGTCTTTTGGTTTATGAATTGGAACAGCACTCAGGCTTTCTATCTCAGATTAGGTAAAAGATACAACAAGGTTCTCCCCTCAAAATTGTGATTCTATCCCTGTAATGAACTTTTAATGCCACTAAGAGTGTCACTGTCTCCACAGAATAATATCCTCGGTCTGACACCAATTGAAACCTTCCATGACCAACTGACGAGCTCGCGCAACCAAACTCAAACCATTTACATGGTTGAATTGTTCAGCAATGTCTTGACCAAACGTATAGCCAGCACCTCGAGGTATAAGCTTGCATCAATGTATTTCTGCCTTTCAAAACATCAACAGGCTAAACTTCATCTTCAAAGGCAAACTGCATAATACAAAGAGAACCATGTCGGGCAAAATCAACATCTTCACAATCAAAACCTATGATAAGGAGCTGTTCTGGATCAAGCTCTAAATAAAATCATGGTAATTGTGCTGAATCTGTAACAAGATGGATAAGCATTGGTAGGCAGTTTGCCAAAACAACAACCATATATCCCGCTTGCACTACTTTCATGGGAATCAAGTGGACAGAGATCTTTTGGTTTATGAATTCGAGTAGCACTCAAGGTATTAAGTGGACAGAGATCTTTTGGTTTATGAATTCGAACAGCACTCAGGCTTTCTATCTGAGATTAGGTCAATGATACAACAAGGTTCTCCCCTCAAAATTGTGATTCTATCCCTGTAACGAACTTTTAATGCCACTAAGAGTGTCACTGTCTCCACAGAATAATATCCTTGGTCTGACACCAATTGAAACCTTCCATGACCAACTGACGAGCTCGCGCAACCAAACTCAAACCATTTACATGGTTGAATTGTTCAGCAATGTCCTGACCAAACGTATAGCCAGCACTTCGAGGTGATATGCCCCAACCACAGCGATCATCAAGGTCTGACCACAGTAAATCACACATGGATCCCTCATGTGGAACCTCTTGGAACCGTTCCAAATCTCTGGCTTTCAATAAGAGCAGTCATAGGTAGATAGTCGAAAAGATCAGTGAAATATTTCCAGACATTTGCATTTCCATACTTTCTCAGGCACTCATCGTAAAACCCATACACTTGTGTAATCTGCCTGCTTTCATGGTTTCCCCCAGTCCTCCCCAGTAGAAGACTCCAGGTCAAAGAAGGCCACATCCTATCTCAGGATTGCTCATAAATAAAGGCTCCGAATCCTTGCTACTTGTCGCTCACCTGTGACAATCCAGCATGTCAACTCTGGGGAACTTGATGCAGGACACTCTGAGAAGCATTCTCACCGAAGGCATTGATGATCTGGCCAAAGACAAGGGTCATGAAGGGCAAGTTGGCACCATAGATGACGCCGGAGATGCTACAACCTCATTTCTGCCATAGCAAAGCAGAGCCTTGGGATAGTGTGTACTGTGGGGCGCCATAGCCAGAGATCTGATCAATAATAGTGAACCAGAACAACCAGAAACCTGATGAGGAGAAAAAGAAAACGAAGAATCAGGCCCGTAATTCCAATCCCTCTTCAGACTAATAAAGCCCCCCCCCCCAAATTTGCCATACAGCACGCAACTTTTTTTTAAATTTAAAACAGAAAAGCAGCCCCATTCTCTATTGCCTGTGGTACCATATGATTTCAAGTAAAGACCAAATATAACAGCATCTGCAGACACTCCTTCAGCCTGCACTTGTGTGAGACAGTTCAGAGCTTCTTCAGCAAGCCCCTGCACAGTATATCCGGCAATTAATGCAGTCCATGAGACTACATTGCGAACTGGCAGCCCATCAAACACTTGGACTGCTTCTACAAGAGAGTAGCATTTCCCATACATGTCCACCATTGTACTCCCCATGTATAGCTCTTTCTCAAGTCCTCTCCTAGTTATCTCAGAATGTATGCTATGCCCTGTTTCTAAATCTCCTTCTGTGCCACAAGCTTTTAAGCAGAGAATGAATGTGCTGGTATCCACAAACACACCTTCTAGTTGTATCCGCTTGAAGCAAATCAAGACTTCCTCACTAAGCCCGTGTTCAGCATGTGCTGCAACCAAAGCCTTCCATGAAACTGCATCTCAAAGCGGCTGCTTATCAAACACCCTGTGAGCCTCTGCAAGGGAACCACATTTGCTATACATATTTATCAGAGAATTTCCCACAATTAATTCTCTTTCAAATCCCATTTTTGATATTTCACAATGTAAAGATTGGCCTGAGTGCAAGGCTCCTATGCTACCACAAGCTTTCAAGGTGCATAGAAAAGTAGCTCTAGTTGGAACCACACCCTCCTGTTGCATGTCCCTAAAGAGATCCAAGGAAGTGAGACTGAACCCATTTTGAATATATCCTGACATTAAAGCATTCCATGACACTTTATTTCTTTCCAGCAAGCCCTTGAAGACTTTATGCGCTTCGTTTAAACTTCCACATTTGACATACATGTCAACCAGAGCATTATTGATTAATTCCTCTTGCTCCAAACCCTCTTCCACGTAGAACAAAAGTATAATCACAACAACTAAATATGTACAAAGTATCAAATCTCACACAAAACTTTTGGGTGGTTTTCACACCTCGAATGCGCAGCAATACGACATCCACCCCCTCTAATCCTGCGCATCCTCCGGATGGGCCAACTACCCATGATCGTTATCATCAAGATCCACAAACAGATCAATCTCTTCATTATGCATTTCCGGTATATCAACAAGATTATCTGTCATATCATCTGTCTCTTCCATTGGAGTTTCTTCTCGTTGCTCTTCTCTTGAAAATTCTTCCAATGCATAATCTTCATCATCTCTTTTCTTGAAAATCTTGATTCTTTTTCCAGCAATAGGCACTCTAAGCACTGTCCCATCCAATTCTGTCAGCTCATATGTTGCATTATCAAAGACATGGCCCAAACCATCTTTTCACCATCTTCCGAAGTGCAGTATGCTGATTTTTAAGACCGCTATCAAAGACTAATACCCAATCTCCCTCTTCTATTGCTCTAGGCCGCAAGCGATGCTTGCTGTCAAACCTGTCCTTATTTCTTAGTCTAGCAACCTTCAACCTGTCAATAGCTAGCTGAATATCCTCTAGTCTTCTCTCCAACTGCCGGATCCGAAGAGCTAAGAGCTCCTCTCTCGTCAAATCCTCCTGCCAAGGTAAAATTGACCAAGTCAAAGCACAAATCTCAGTCGGTATAACAGGTTTCTGACCAAACATCAACTCTGCGGGCATATATCCTGTAATAACACTGTGAGTCGTATGATCAGCCCACAAAGCAAATGGTAGAAGTCTCGGCCATTCTCCAATCCGTCCTCTGCATGCTTTGGCTAATGCTTTCACTATCGGCGGATGCCCTCTTTCACTCTTCCCATTTCCCTCTGGATTGTATGCTGTGGTTAGAGCCAACTTGATTCCTAGCTGAGAGAAAAACTCCCTAGCTTCATCTGCATCCAATTCACCACGATCCGCAGTGATCTTACCCACACAACCATACCTGCAGAAAATTTCTTCCAATAAGAACTTACACACTACACTAGTGGTCTTCGTTCTCAAAGATTTGCCTTCAACATGATTGGTAAGATCCTCTCTAGCCAAAACAATATACCTCATCTGCCATAGATCCATAGGCATAGTAACCAAGTCAACTACCCACTTATAATGAATGCATAACGGATAGGTCGGATGAAGCTCATCTCGATGACGCACTACCGAATACATCTGGCAATCTCTGCATGTCTCTACAAAGTGAGAAACATCTCTATACATGCCTTTCCACCAATATTTCTCCTTGATTTTCTCATAAGTAGCCGACACTCCTCTATGACCAGCCCAAGGACTCTCATGAAACTCCCTCATCACCTGTAACTGTGTCTCTCTATCGCAGACAACCCGCAAAGGTAATCCGCCTCTTTTCTTTGGATGCTTCCAAAGAAATCCGTCCTTGAGAAAATAACCATAGGCTTTCCTTCTGATCTTCTTGAACTCTTCATCTGTCCATTCATCTCTTTTGCTTAGTGTACTAAGCTAGTTGCCAATCTGCAACCAATCTCCAACATAGAGTTCTTCTATGAAAGCCACAATATCATAGACATGGCAAACATGATCAACCATAGTGGCTGAAATTTCTGCATCATCCTCTTCTGCAAGTAGAGTCTCCTCATCATCATATTTGGCTCTAGACAACATATCTGCCCCACTGGATTATCCTTCCCTGCTATGTGTTTAAATTCTGGATTTAATGACTTGATGTATGCAATCCATCTCAACATAGCTATATCCGGAGTAGAGCAACTCGTAATCATACCAATCAATGGCAAGCAATCTATCTCTACCACAACTGAAGCTCCAATAAAGTACTCCTTGTCACATTTGAAAGCCGTAACAATCCCCAGTAACTCCCTCTTGATTTGCGGATATCTCCTCTGTCTCTCGTTTAGGACTTTCGCCCCAAACCGAATAGCATACCTGTTTCCATCTGCATCATCTTGACCCATAGCCCAACCTATGCCAATTGGACTAGTGTCAACTGTCAATACAATAGGCCTTCCGCAATTATAATCCGCTTTCCTGAGAGTAGGAGCATTCTGCAATAACTTCTTCAATTTCCGCATGGCTCTAGTGTGGCTCTCATCCCAATAGAATTTCTGCCCCTTTCGAAGCAGCTGATATAAACAATCTGCTATGTGTGCAAAATGAGGTATCCAAATGATATAAAATACACAAGCTCCAATGAATCTCCGCACCTCTGAAGTGGTAGAACAATACTCCGCAATCTTGCCTATAGTATCCACCTTATCAGGTGAGGGTTTCCTGCCATAATATCCACACATATGTCCAACAATGACAACCTCATTCACTCCAAAAACAGATTTTTGCCCTGATAGTGTCAAGTTTACTTCTTCTAACCTGGCCAAAATCTTCTCACAAGCTAAAATAAGATTAGCCACAAAGTATCTGCATCCCTGCTCATTTAGACTCTCATTTTTCTCTTCTTCTGCACACCCCTTAATGGGCACATCATCCAAGTAAGGCATAGTAAGCTGAGGTATGTAATCACGAAGGACCTTATGCATGGCATTCATCATATGCGCAACAGAATTAGTGGCACCTTGAGGCAAGGTACACATCCTGACAAGCCCAATAGGAGTTCTCATGGTGGTTATGTCCCTGCTTTCCAAAGCCAGCTGAAACTGATCATATCCTGAATACAAATCACCTAAAGAATAGATGGCACGTCCAGCAAATGCTTCTACAAACTCATTCACAACTGGACCTATACCAACATTCCTGATAGTAACTCTATTTACTGGCTGCGTGTCCTGTATAAATCGGAGAGTACCATTCTTCTTTGGAACAGTAAACCACCTGTTTGAATATGGTGCAGATGAAGGCTCAAGAATTCCCATCCTGATTTTCTCATTCAACAAATCAATCAGCTTTGGCAGGTGTGCTTTAGGCACTGGAATAGGTCAGAGATTCCATGGAATATGAGGAATAGTAAAAATCACCATAGGAGCAACAATATCAGGATTCACATATCCAATCTCATGCGGGAAAAAAGCAAACCCCCTTCCATGTCTCTCAAGCATCTCCTAAAAGCATTGCTTCTGTGTGGGTAGTAAGAAATCACCATTCCCAATTTTCAATTTAGCAAGAGTCTCTGCTGAAAATTTATGACTAATATGCTCCAGATTCCTCAAAATTGGCTGTTTGGCAGCCCTCTCTATTTGCTGATCACTGTCAGGTGGAAGCGGTACAGCTACAGGCTTCACCTTCTTATCCACAGTCTTGTATTTCGTATCAACCCTGGCTTCATTATAAACATCTGCATTACTCAAATCTTGCTGTAAATCAGCAATTCTGCACTCCAACGGCTGAATATTCTCAGCCCTCTGCTCTATGGACTGCATAGGAACAGCCCTAAACTCTGGATGCTGAAATATTTCAGCAGTAAACTCTGTTGGCTGAAAGTTTTTAGCCCTCTGTGTCTATGTAAGCTGATCATAATCAGCTGGAAACTCTGTTTGCTGAATTTCTTCAGCACTCAATACTTTTTGCTGAGCCACCTCAGCCTCTGACTCAATCTGTGACACAAAATCTACAATTTCATGAAACATGTCCAGGGATTGCACTAATACATTACTGTGACAACTCTGCATATCATTTTTCAGTATATCTTCCATCTCTTCCATCGTATCTGCACAAATCATACTGTCATACATCCCATCTATGTGCTCATCATCCTCTAAAATTCCTGCATTTTTCAAAATTTTCTCCTTCTTGCATATATACTGCCTGGCAGCTCTAGGCAACCTAGAAATCTTCTGATAGCTCATTGAACTGTTTGTTGAAATCCCAACAAAACCGGAGGAGAAAACACTGTTGCCAGGAGGCGAGAACTCCAATCTCCTCTACTCTGTACCACCGTCGTCTCGCGAAACAGCGGTACCTAATGAAAACCCGAATCCCTCACAGTGGGCAAAGGTGCATCTCTGAGAGTATCTCTATTTCTAACATGGTTCACACACACAGTCTCATAAACTGAACTGCTCTCATGCCATCTTTACTGCGAATCCGTGCATAAGCAGAACCATCATCCATTACCTTTGTTTCCATGCGTATCTCTGTGATGAATGGCTGTCCAAGAATTATGGGATAAGAGCATGAATCCTGCACAAAGAAATGGAAATCCTTCTCTACATCTCCAATAGAAACCCTAACACTGGGACAGGCAGCATACAAATCACCTGCAGTGTTATTGGCGGCTCTCATACGCCACCCATGCTCTACATCCATAGGCCATCTGTTACTCTCATAAACTCCACGAACTATGAGATTAATCTCTGAACCATGATCCACCAATGCAACATAAGGCACCTGTTTCTCTCCAATTTTTACCATCATCTCTGTAGTTGCCCTAGCCCAATGACTCCGCGAAAAGTGACTACGCGGTATCAAGACAGGCTCATCAGTTTCAGCATAATGCATAGGCTGAACCCTCTTCTCTACCTGCGGAAAAATAGAAGCATTCTCAACCATAACCTCATCCTCATCCTCATCCAACTCCCCAATCAAAACTCCCTGTGTATCAGTGGTAGGCAATGCATGTCTTTTCCTCTTCAGGACCTCCTGAAATTGATCCTGAAACTCTCTTTTCAAGATGCCCAAAACCTCAGAAATAGTGAAAGTCACCTCACTGCTAAGTATCTTGTCATTAAAGATTTTCTTCATGTCTGTAGATGTCTCAATATCGGACATCAACCTAAACCCTGGCTGCTTTCTCTCTCTAGGCTCTTGCCTCTTTTCTCTCTTTTGAGCATCTTCCATCTGTCGTTCTGGCCTTGGTCTCAAAGACGGTCCTGCAGTAGGTGGAGTAACAAACTCACCCCCTCTAGTCTTTTTATCTGCACTTGGATTTTCTTCATCCCTCTTACACTTCTCCTCAACAAGTACATCTGCTCCCTGAGACTTAGTCAAATAAGCATAAATAGAGTACCTGTCAACAGGTGAATCCCAACCTGTCTCAGATCTGATGCTAGAGCCTGCACTAGTCAAAACAATTTGCTGAATTTTTCCCTTGTTTCCAGTCTCCATAGCATAAGTCCATAGTGCTGACTGATTCTCTGATCCCTTCTCAATCTGGACTCCATATGCAGAAGCATCTCCTCTACCTGCCGCATAAGAGGTACGCGCAGCCATGTCATCCACTAACTGTCAAGATTGTGGTATGCCAGGAATTATCAGGGCAAGTAGCCACTTTGGAGGAGTAACTCTGAAACATGTCAGCTATGCGCAACTCCAAATGGTTGACATACAAAACAGCTTGTAAAACCACGTCTCCCACATACCAAGCCATATCCTCTTCATCTGGAATCAACAAGTCTCCTCATAGATACATATATGACATCAACATGATATCGGTCGTGACAGAATCTTCAAACACCATCCTTACCACCTCTGTCAACAACTTAGGAGACCAAGCCCCACTCCAACCATCCTATGGAAAAGGTAAATCCATCATGGAAAGCTTCATGTATAATGCCAACTTCTGTAATTGATAGTGGACAAAGAAAGAATGGTCTGGAGGAACATATTCCTGAAACTGCTCAAATGTAGACCATAACAAGTCCATTCTGGACTGCAATCTTTCCACTTTATCTTGGAATAGAGGACACAAAGTAGCCTGTCTCTGAAGAGCAGCCAAGTCCTGTTGTGAGAGAGAAGGGATCAAGGGAACATGAGGGCTTGGAGGAATAGACCGGGGCTTTGCCAGTTGATCTTGCAACTGCTTGATTTGGGAAGCTTGTGATTCCACTGTGTCATTAGCAGTCTGTAAGGCTGAAAGTTTGACATCTAAAAGAGTTTGGAACTCTTGCACTTCTTTGGACATTCTCTCCTTCTCCTCTGAGAGGCTAGTAACCTTTGATTGAGCCTCTATTAACTGAATCTTCAAAGAAGATATCTCATCTCTTTGGGTTGCAATCAGGTGGGTTTGTTGCTCCATCTGCTTAAACAAATCTGCTAGGGTATCCTTAGAATAGGCTAACTCGGATGTTGCCTTATGCAACTGGTCCTTAGACTGCATCAGTTCTTCATAAAAGGAAGCGTACAACTGTTGAACACAGGCTGTCACTAACAATTCAATGGAACTCTGAATGTCTTTACATAAGAAAGGAATAGTATCTCCCGAGGCTAGACTGTTCAGTGAGGGGACTGATATATCCAATGAACCTTCTCGATGTGCTCTAAACAGGTTATTACAGGTGAGATACCCAGGGAGATCACTGCTAGAGGTAGCAGGAATGGGCACTGAAGGAAGAACTGAAGGAGCTTTATCCGCTACTCGCTTCAAGCGTTTGCGCTATATGACCAAGGGAGGCGGAGAATCATCATCCTCTATACCAATTGGTTCTGACTTATCTGAAGGTGGAGGAGGAGGAGGTACTGGATCAGATGGAGGTGGTGGAGGCACACTCTTTTGTAAACCTGAGTAGGTCAAGAAGGCAGACAAGTACGATCCATAGGTGACATTGGTAACATTGCCCCTGGTGACTTTGACAAAATGTTGATCCATATTAGTGAGTAGGTAAGTGCTCCAATCAATAGCTACTCCTTTTAACACCATCCTTGAAGCTGTGAAAAGCTCTTTGAAAAAGTAATGGGATGGCGTTTTTGCAGGCATAAACCTATCTTGGAGAAACTGACAGACCAACTTCCACACAAGATCAGGATCATGGAAAAGGAAACTCCTGAAGAGTTGATCACCTTCTTAACATCCAGCATTTCCCTTGTCTGTTTTTGTAACAGCTTCAAAATCTCTTCGTTAGAGAAAAGCTAGTGAGTGGTAACAAAGGGTTCACCTTTGGAGGGAAGAGACAGAGCCTTCCCTAGGCCTCGAGGTGTCAAAGTCATAGAAATACCCTGGACCAGTCCCGACTTCTTGCTGTAGGAGGCCAGAAACTCATCACATAGCGATGGATCCTCTGGAAGTAATGGAAAGGAGGCATCCACAAAAGCAGCGAGTCCCACCTTCGTGAGAGGCTCAAAAGTGAGTAGGGAAGAGTAATCCCTACTGACTAATGGGACATACTGGATAGGGAGAGGAGCGTGAGAAGGCGCCATTCAGATGGTTACACACACACCACAAACATAGACAATCAAGGAGAATGCCTGCAAAGCAACAGACAAAAACCAAGGATAAGATATCAACCAAAACGATAAAATGTGACTTGACCAACTATCCCCAAGCAAACCACAGCCTAGAAAAAATTCTACATGACCTCTAGACATATGCGACCGAAAGCTTCATGCTATGCATCAGGCAAACACCCAAATCCCCGTATCAGGCAATAAAAAACTACACACCGTACCCTTAACCGTAACAAAGAAACTGAACCAAAACATAACAACAACCCATACATATCAAGACCACAACTTTGATAATTAGGTTTTTGACCATGGAGACAACTCCAAAGACTTCGCGTACCCATCCCACGAAACCGGGTTCATTAAAAAGGGAAATTCAGTGCACTGAGGGGGAATTAATTTAATGAAAGGTTTATTTTATGAAATTATTAAGAAATGGGTGATTTTTATTAAGTGATAAACCTTATCAAGAAAACGGCGGTTCCTTCTTAAAAATTTAATTACCAATTATTAGGTTAAAGCGGTGCTTTAATCTGAATCCCGGACTTTGATACCCAGACTGGGTCTCTAAATGCAAATTCATTTATTAAAAATTAAGGTGATGTGGAGCGCTTTTTTGCCTGCGCGTGCTCTTGTGACGGTTGGTTCATTTTAATTAAAAATTATTAAAGTATCTCTTTAGCGCACTTAGCGCATGCTAAGTGAACGACGGGTTTATTTTTATTTAAAAAAATGGTATGTTGAGCGCGAATGCGCGTGCCATGGTGTTTAGGGTTCCTTTTAATAATTAACCGTGAGTTTTAAGGTAGCAGAAAAAAATAAATATAAAAGGGAAAATACCTGGTAATGGGTGTATGTGAATGCAATGAATGCGCTCTCCTCTATCCAAAAATATCCGGATTTGTTTCTAGATGTTTGGTGTTTGGAGAAAAAAAGATTTTTTTTGTTTTTGTTTTAAAAATAAATAAATTTAGGATGTAATGTAGTATTTGTACAGCCTAGAAAATATGCCAAAAATAAGTAAAAATATTAATGAAATTTTTAGGAATTTTTTGAAAATTAATTTGGAAATTTTTAGCATTTTTAATGATTTTTTTTATTTTTTTGGGTATTTTTAAAAGAATTTGGAATTTTAAAATGGTCTGAAATGTTTTTGCTTGAAATTTACAGGGTAGAAAAATATGGCAATTTGTTGCAAAAATAGTGGGAATTTTTCTAGATTTTTATGTATTTTTTAAATGAATTTTAAGTGTTTTTTAAAATGATTTTTCAAATTTCAATGTTGTATTGTTTTTTTTTTTTAAAAGGTTTGCGGGGTGTTGAATTAAAAATCTGGGAAAATACCCAGAAATAGGCTACGTGGCAGCTGCGTGTGAACAAGCTCCCGCACCCGATCCCGCACAATCACATGATCAATCACGAACAATCACCCACACGCGCGTGTGTCTGTGTCGCGAGGGAAAATATGGGTTTGAGTGGGGGTGTTTGCGAGTTTCTGCGTGAAGGGGGGTTAAGGAGGGGTAAGGTGCTGCGGGGTATGAACCGGGCTTGGTTGAGGTTCGGCGGTGCTGCAGGGGAACAGGGTTGTGGGTAGGGTTGGCTGCTTCGGGTCTGCAGGGTAGGACAGGGGGCTTACAGGGGGGTAGGGGGGTTTGTATGTGTTAGCTGCGGGTGTGCGGGATGGGGGGCTTATGGAGAGGTAAGGTTGTGTGTTTGGTGGGAAGGGGATAAGGGGGCTTGGAGGGTAGGGTGGTGTGTAATGGTGGGAAGGGGGGTTTAGGTGGGGGAAGGGTGTGTGTAATGGTAGGGGGAAGGGGGGTTTAGGTAGGGGTGGTTGGGGTTTTGTGTGTTACAGTGGGGGAAGGGGGGCTTAGATGGTGAAATAGAGGGGGAGTGTGGTGTGCTGTGAGGGAAGGGGGGGTTAGGTGGGGGGGGGGGGAGTGGGTTAGGTGGGTAATGGGGGGAAGGGGCGCTTAGGTGGGGGGGAGGGTGTGACACGTGGAGGAGGTAGGTCAACGGTGGATGGCGGCGGTCGTGCGGTTGTGGATGCTCCACGTGAAGGGCCCGGATGAGGCGGTGGCGATCAACTGCACGCTGAGGCTCCACATTGCGAGGGCCGGGAGCGGTGGGGTGGAGAGAATGCTGGGGCTGGTGGCGAGCGCGCGGCCCAAGGTGGTAGGGCTGGCGGAGCAGGAGGTGAGCGGGCAGGGAGACTGCGTCAGCGGGCGGGTAGGGAGGCAGCAGCGTCGTTGGCGACTGGGGCGCAGGCAACCGGCAGCGAGGAAGGAGGTGGCCACGGTGTCGGCGACCGGCGAGGTAGGGCGGCACGATGGCGGTGCCAGGTGGAGGCGGGCACACGGACGGCGCCACCGGCAGCACAGAGCGGCGCCAAGAGAGAGGAAGTGGTAGGCGTCACGCTAGGAGGACGGCGGGAGCAGCCGCATCGTCGGCAGCAGGGAGCAGGGAGGAGACCACGGGGCGCAAGCGGACCACGAGGCGACGGAGAGGAGGCCACGTGGTAGCACAGAACCAGGTGGGGGGCCGGCCCAGTTGGTGGAGGCGCGGGGGTGGGCACAGCGAGTCGCACGGAGGGCCCAGGCCTTGCAGTCGCGCGGAGGGGGCGCCAGACCACAGGGCGGCAGTCGGCTCTACAGGGCAGGGAGGAAATGGCGAGGCCCACGGCAGGGAGGAGAGGAGCAGAGTGAGCGAGGAGTGGAGGAGGAGGGGAAGAGAGGGAGCATGCAGGGAAGGGAGAGGGAGAGAGGGAGGGAAGCGGTTAGGGGGGAAATGGGTCGGGGTAGGGGGGGATAGGGAAGGGTGGGGGTAGGGTAATGGGCGGGAGGGGCCCATGGGGGGTGGCCAAGGGGGTGGGGTAGGGGGAGGGGGTGGAAAGGTTAGGGTAGGGGCCCAAGAAGGTGCCCAACGGAGAAAATGGGCGGGGGGCCCATGAGAGAAACGCATACCCCCGTCCCGCGCCCGTGCGCGGGGCAAGGTAAAAAAATTTGCCGTGACGGGATCGAAATAGTGCCGAGAGGGCGGGACGAGGCACGGGGACGCAACCGGTGTGCGTGGATACGCGTGAAATCGAAAACGGGCGCGTTCACGCGCGGGACGAGTCGCTCGAAAACACATAAAAATAAAGAAAAATTAATATCTCCCAATCCGGACGTCAAAACGAAATGTCGTAAAAACAAAAAGTGGACAGGACGGCAGGAGCAAGACAGGGAAAATGTGCAACGGGGGTTTCAGGGGGTAAAGGGCGTTCCGCAAAATCAGGGAATGAAGAAAAACTGCAAGGGAACAGCCCCAAGGGTAAGGAAAAAATGGACGGGTGGGTGGGAAGGGATCCCATCAGGGTAAAAGCAAGGCATGGCATAGAGGCATTAGCAGGTTGACGTATATGCAAAAGGGCATGCAATGTAGACGCGCAGGGATGCTGTTGAAGAGGCGTACCCAGGGAGGTAGCCATCAAATCGAACATTGTGTTGGATAGGAACATGGCGTCTGTTAGAGGACAGTTAAACACTCTTCAGAAAGACCCAGGACACAGCGTACCAAGGGAGGCAGCTTCGGAATTGGATCCTGGGGATATCAATGGATGAATCCACTTTCTGGACTGCTGGGTATTGCCACCTTTTCCACAGCCAGCTTCTTGCCCAAGGGTGTTAAACACCTTTTCTTGGAACGAGGCCTGCTATGACAGGGAATTGCTTCCTTTTCTCCCATAACAGTTTTGTTTCGTTTTTTTTTTCTCTTTTCTTTTTCTCCTACTCCCGAGGGTGTTTCCACCTTTTCTCGAAGAATAGGTCGGCATGACAGGAACCTAAGTCCTTTTCTCCCATGACCGATATGTATATTGTTTTTTTTTTCTCTCTTTTTTTTTTCTTCGAATTAAGCAAGGGAATGGTAGAAATACCACTTGTCAGAACCCACCTCGCCACTGTCGTTGGTGGAAAATAGAGGATAAGATATCAAGGCTGGAAGGTGGGGCTAAGGGGACAGAGGGTTGCGTCCATTTCATCAGGAGTGGCCGAGAACGGCTATCAGAAGTAGTATCATAAGAAGTACAGTGCCATGCCAACGAGGGAAAGGATCACATGACCGTGATTGTCAAGATCCCCAAGGAGGGAAGTACTTCCTCAGGCGATATCCATTGATCAGGAAGGGATCATCTGAGGCATCAACGGTCTGCACTTAGATAGAGCCATTAGGGTTGACAGCAAGTACCTTATATGGGCCCATCCACCGTTGTTGAAGCTTGCCAGGAAACTTGCCAAATCGTGAATCATAGGCTAGGACCAAATCACCTTCTTTGAACTCCTTGTGCTTAATGAAGCTATCATGGTAAGCCTTGCGTCGAGCTTGCATGGCTTCCATGCACTGTAGAGCCATCCTACGAGTTTCGTCCAAACATTCGAGGTGCAGGAGACAGTGTTGCAGTGAATCATCGTCCCCCAAACACTCTTTGATAGCCACTCTCAAAGAGGATAATTCCAGTTCAACAGGGAAAACAGCTTCTGTACCATACACCAGTTAGAAGGGTGTCTATCTTGTTGCTGCTTTATGGGAGGTTCTGTACGCCCAGAGGGCCTCTGTAAGTCAATCATCCCAATCACGACGATGTGCGGTAATTGTTCTTGTCAGAAAAGAGCAGAGGATTCGATTCGTGACTTCGACTTGGCCGTTGGCTCTGGGGTAATAAGGAGTGGACTTGCGATGGCAGATCTTATACAACTCTGTCAACTCTTCCATGACTTTATTAATGAAATGAGTGCCTTTGTCACTTACCATCTCTAAGGGACTGCCAAAACGGGTGATGATATTCTTGTACATGAACAGGGCCACGCTGTTACCATCGTCCCGCTTTAGGGCTTTAGCTTCACACCACTTTGTGACATAATCCGTACATAAGAGGATATATCTGTTCTGTTTCCTTCTAGTGGGTGGATTGATCGGGCCTACGAAGTTGATGCCCCACTTCTCAAACGGCTTCAAAGGAAGAATAGGTTGCAGTGGCATGGCACTTGTCTTGGTAGGTTTCTCCATTCTCTGACAAGCATCACATCTTTTACAGTAATCATAGGCATCCTTGTGGAGGGTCGGACACCAGTATCCTGCTATAGCAGAGCCTTCCTGGCTATGGCTTCTCCTGCAAAGTGGCCTCCACATGGCTCATCATGGCAAGCCTTTAGAACAATCCCAATCTCATCTCCTACAACACATCTTCTGAGCACTTCATCTTTGCCTTTCTTGTACAGTGCGCCGCCTAACAGGGTGTAGGGGGCTGATTCTAACAAAAGCTTCTTCCTTTCCCGACTAGAAATACTAGGAGGGTACTGTTGGGTTGTCAGCAGATTGGCAATGTCTGCATACCAGGGGGTTATAGTTTCTACCAGGAATAGGAAAGCATCAGGGAGGTTTGGATCATCCTGCTCCTCGTCTGCAGTATGTGGGATACACGACAAATGATAAGCCAGAATATGGGAACGACCAGGTTTGGTAATCACCTCAAAGTCGAACTCCTGGAATAGAAGGAGCCATCTCATCATTCGTCCTTTCACATCTGCTTTGTTCATCAGGAAGGATAAGGCCTCATGATCCACATAAAATTTAAAGTGGGTGGACAGCAGATAGTGGCGAAACTTCTCTAGGGCAAACACCATTGCCAAGCACTCAAGCTCGGTCACTGTGTAGTTCCGTTTCCTATCAGTGACTTTTCGGCTTGCGTAATAGATCGGTTGATCCAGCTTCGAGGAGCCCTTCTGGCATAGAACTACGCCTAAGCGTTCAATGGATGCATCAGTGTGTACATGGAACTCCTTCGTCCAATCAGGAGGTTGCAGAATGGGTGCCTCAGTTAGACACTACTTCAGAATGTTGAAGGCTTTTTCACATTCTTCCGTCCAAACAAACTCTGCATCTTTCCTCAGAAGCGTATGCAAGGAGGTTGCCTTTGTTGCAAAATGGGCTATGAACCTTCTGTAGTAACCCACATGGCCTAGGAATCCCCTCAATTGTTTGAGGTTGGTGGGTGTTGTCAGAGCTGCAATCTTTTCAATCTTTGCAGGGTCTGTTGATATCCCTTGTGCAGAGACAATGTGGCCCAACAGAACTCCAGAAGAGACCCAAAAGATGCATTTGTTGGGGTTGAGGGAAATCCCATACTCCCAGCATCGGTCAAAGCATTGTTCCAGCTGTCCCCAGTGTTCATGGATCAAACTATAGACACAAAAGTCATCCAAATATACCTCAATAAAGTCGTGCAGATGATTTTGGAATGCGGTCATCATGACTCGCTAGAAAGTAGCAGGGGCATTGCAGAGCCCAAACGGCATCACTCGGTAAGCGTAGGTTCCCCATTCTATGGTGAAGGTTGTTTTGGATTGGTCTTCTTCTGCTATTTGCACTTGGTTATATCCGCTGAATCTATCCAGAAGGGAACAAAGCTTATGTCCTGCCACTGTGTCTAACAGTTGGTCTGTAAAAGGGATACGAAAGTGATCCTTCTTCGTCTTGGAATTGAACTTGTGGAAATCCACACATATACGAAGCTTGCCATTCTTCTTGGGTACAACCACGATGGGTGAAACCCATTCATTATTTGCCACTGGATAGATGAACTCAGCTTCCAGAAGCTTCAGCAGCTTTGCTTTCACCAAGGTAGAATAATTCGGGTTCATTTGCCTCCATCATTGCCGTACTGACTTGGCATCAGGCTCCAAGTCAATATGATGCTGACATATTGTGGGATCAATCGCCTTTAGGTCTTTGTAGGACCAAGCAAACACGTCCAAATTCTCTTTCAACAAGTTGTGCAAGGTTGACAACTCCTCTTCTGGTAGGCTGCTACCCACCTTCAAATGGCGTTCAGTGCCATCTACATCCACAAAAGTTAACTGCCTTTCACCTTCTACTTCACGGATGAAGGTCCCACAGGCTGCTTCTGGATACAGATCCGACTCCTTCAAGGGGGGTGGTGTCCTCTTCTGATGTCCCACTAGACCCAACTTCTCTTTTGGTGGAGACTTAGGTTGCTCCTTGAGATGTTGAAATGGGATTAGAGCCGTTTTGGGTATCGTTTCAAGATTAGTTACCTCTTGGCTTGAAGACTCATCTTCTGATGACGCATCCAGGAACATCACATAACAGGGACCCTCTGATTTCTGCTGGGTTTGTGGGACTGGTGCTTGTTGGCATGGTGCATCATCATCATCTTTCCTTGGCAAAGGTGGGTGAGGGCGGCATGAGCCACTGCTGAAAGATGGCTTGGTCTTCTTAACCCATTTCTTATAAAGATTTTGCATATGAGAAAATCCATTTACCAGACCAAATGGCACCATCGCCATTCTATCCCACAGCATGAGCTCGTCTGCTTCTGATGCTTCTGGAACTTCTTCTTCATATGTATCCTCTTCAGGTGGGATAGATTCTTCCGTCTCGCTTTCATAACCTTCTTCTTCCGTATCATCTCCATCTTCTTCTGTCTCTGTCTCTGTCTCTGTCTCTGTCCTGTTCGGAGCTCTGTAAGAGAAGAACAGGTTCTCTGTTTCATCTGCTGCCTCTATCTCTGGCTCTGCTATGGCCATGTAACAGGGAGAGCAGTACATCCATGCTTCTATTTCACTGTCAGAAGTGATTTCGGAAATCATTCCTGGTTCAGGCAGGAAGTATTGACCCATTGTCAGGGACTTTGCATCTTGAGGGAGTTGGCTTACAGTATCCACTATTAAGGAACGTGCCACTGTTTTCTTGGGAAGGATCTGTTTGACAGCATCTTCGTGTGTTGATGTTCCATCTGTAGCCTCCTTGGGGAAGTCAAAAGATAATTCCAAGGAGGTGGATCCATGTCCTTTTTGAGCACCATATAACTTCAGCACCACTTTATTGGGTCCTCTACCCAAGGTCAAGGTTCCTTTGAACCAATCCGTCCTTGCTCTGGCTTCAAAAAGCCATGGTCTGCCCAGTAAAATTGAGGGTAGGATGTACCATAAGAGTTTGGCTTCACCACCAGATAGGTTAGCCAATAATCTTTTCCAGCTACTGTAGTCTTCACATAGGGAGAATGCCCAAAGGCTTGATTCTGCTCTGATCCGCCAGTCTGATGAGCCATTGGGTTGGTTGCACACCTTGTAGGCCTAGATCCTTCATTGTCACATCCGTCATAATGTTCACTGATGAACCACCATCAATCAGTGCATTTGCAATGAAGCAGCCTTCTATCCACATGCCAGTCTCTCGGGTACCACATCCACTTCTTTGACAGACTCTGGAGCTTTGTTGGACTTTGTTGCTGTTGAGGGAGCAATCCTTAAGCCACGTCTTCTTGTCAGTATACTTTTGAACCTTTTTCGGCAACTGGGAGACAACACCAATAATTGTCGGAATGTGAGGTTTGGTTTAAAGGTATCTAGATCTCTGACCAGATCGTATTCCTTAATAGGATCCACTGGCTTCTCTAACCGGTTAGGGAATGGGGTAACACCCATTTTCATTTTCCTTGTTTCTTCCAACAGGGGCATCATGGGACCTTCTTCTGTCACTTGGGGCACTTCCTCCTCTTCTATCTCCCGAACCTCTGGTCATGTCTCTAGAATTGTCTCTATGACTCTCTGTGGCACTGTGGTGCTCTGTACGGCACTATCAGGCTCTGTTCTGTTCTGTTCTTCTAGTGGAAGTTTCTTTCTGGATAGATGGTTCCTTCTTCTTTGCACGCGTAATAGCAACAACTTCCAATTCCACTAAATTGGAGGTAGGCTCTTGGGCCTTGGCCGGACTATCAGTAGCACTGTTTTTCACTGGGGCCGGGCTTGGACAGTATTTTGTAGTGTGGCCTTCTCCTTTGCATCGACTGGATAAGGGCTTGTAATCCACTGACCTTCTGGGATTTGGAAAATTTGGTGAAATGTGTCCCTTTTCTCCGCATCTGTAACACTCTACTTCTGATCTCTGACCACCGCCAGACTGTCTTCCTCTGTAACTTTGGGATGAAAATCTCCTTGGACCTAAATTAGGACCAAACTCTCTAGGCCTAGTCCAATATCCTCTGTTGTCATTTTGGATTCCAACAAGTTGAATCTTGCGTCTTCCTTCTTCCTTCTCCTATCATGCATCTCCTTCAGAGAGCAAATATCCTCTGTATGGTTCTTCCGCAAACATTAGGAACAGAAGGCTCCAGGGATGGTTGGTTTTTGTGTACATTCAGTGGCTAAATGGCCTGCTTGATGACACTTACTGGTGCGCAGATCGGACGCAGAATGCTCACGTGGTGAATCCCGGAAGGTCCCCAAGAACAATGAACTCTACCTTTTTGCACAAAAAACAATGTAAAAACATGCACGACAAGAGGTAAGAGACAAATTGGGTTCAATCTCCCCCATGCCTTGTGTGAGCGCTTCACAAAGCATGTATTTTATGTATATTTCCAATCTTCATGCTCAATAATAGCCCAATTACAAAAATATAACAAGCTTTTAGCTTTTGAGTTTGCTTTCTACAAAAATAGAAAAATAAAGCTAATGGACGGTGCCCATAGAGTTTGGCACGCCCAATCTCAATGTCCAAATAGAAATAACATATCCGGGCGCATAAGCGCATACAAAATAATACTCTAGCAGGAGGAGGAAGGGCTTGATGTGCCATTGGGACTTCTGTAAAGAGTTCTGCAAGGGCGTCAAAGGCGGCTTCTGCTGCGAGCTCGTTCTCAGCTTTGATTTTTGCTTTCTCTCTTCTCACGTACCTCTAGACTCGTTCTAACGCTTGCCTCTTTATTGTGTCATTCATCAGGGGGTTGGCTCCACTATGTTGTTAGTGCTCCACAGAGGGTTAATAGAAGGCTTCAGTATCTAGAGGACTCTCTTGCCAACATTTCTTCTACTTCTTCCTTTTCAATGTCTCTGAATTCTGCTTTCATGCCACTGCACAGAGGAAGGTATTCAGTTCTGAAGGTGTCAAAATGCATACGTCTAAGCATTGTGGTAGTGCCATTATCATAGTAATGCCAGCTTCTGATGGTTTCAGCAGTGTATGTTGTGAAGAACACTCTGTCTACCAACTTCGAGTGGGTTGCTAATTGAACAAACATAAGATTATCAGTACACCAAGCATCCCATGTATCTTGCTGTTGAGCATCCACGAACAAATTCTAACTTTTTTCATTCTTGTCTTTGTGAACCTCTACAGACCAAGACTCCTGAAGCTTCTTCACAATCTCCCACTTGATGATGTCTGGAAACTTCTCAATGAATGCCAAATCTTCCATGTATGGTCATTCTCTCTATTTCTGCTCTTCAGTTTGTTCCCAAACAATTTGCCACCAAGATGCAAGTTTCTGCTGCTTCAACAGGAAGAGGAAGCTGTCCACCACATAGAGCATGCATCATGATGGTGATATGTTTCCGCCATTTTGGGGTGAACTTCTTGTGGAAAGTGGCTTTAATTATGAGAAATTCCAACTTTTCAGTGGAAGAAGGAACTTTACAAACATCCATTGAATTATTCTCTTCTTGGCAATGCCATTTCCTTCATTTTCAGCCTCTTCTGGTGCTTGTTGATAGCAAGCTTCCCCGACTGCACACAAAAAACATGGAGCCCCAAGAGGAACACCAAGAAAAAGGGAATTCTCTTGCAAGAAAATCTATCTTGTATCATCAAAAAGCTTGTTTATTAGGGTTTATATGATCACAATGAAGAAAAGAATACCAGGCACAACAAATCTTCATGCAGCATCATGTAGATCTCCCGCGGATTTGATAGAATCAACCATGTTCTTCAACATCTTCACAAAATCCATCAATATAATAAAGAAAGAAAAAAGGAATACACCATCTCTGAATGGAAATACATCACATAGTATTCATCTTCAATGTCTTTATAGTCTTATCTCTCAATCTCTCATATACAATCACTCTGTTTTAATAAAATTGGCTATCTCTGACTCTCTCTCTCTCTCTCTCCATCAATAATACATCATATCCTCACTACAATCTCTCATAATCACTCACAATAATCCTTCTTAGGTCGTGGATACCCCTCCCAAGAGGTATGTTTGATATGAAGAGGCACCAGAGCCACTATAGTGTCTTTTCATAGCTCACCATTGTCACTTCACTTTAGTCTTTACTTGAGTCTTCAGCAGCTACTTCTTTCACTTCTTTTAGCTCTTTTGCACTTGTATTCACCTCTTTCCAAGGCTAGAAAACTTTCCCAAAGTCACATATACATTCTAAAAAACACATACAAAAGCATACAGAACAGTCACAGTACAGTACCAGAACAGCTACAGAACAGTTACAATGCAGAGACAGAAGATCTACAGAAGGTTACAGAAGGTCATGAAAACCACATAACTCATACTCAAACCATTCCAAACTCTCAAAAACTATTCAATAAGCTTTCACAATATCTCAATCTTCATCAATCATCAATCCATCCCTCATATAGAAGACAATCAGAGCAAAACAAAACAAAATAGAAGCTATACAGAACTAATCAGGACCTATCAGAACTTCACATCCCACTGAAAATCATCACGAACTTCCAAAACACAATCAATATCATCCAAAACACTCTCAAAACACTTTCAAACCAATCAATTATCTCATAAAATCAACCATTCAGCTCTCAAAAACAACAAAAAATCAGTCAAAAAAATAGGTCATTTCAACACTCAACAGTCTATGGGTGCTTGTAAAAGCGCGTCTACAGGCGTGTCTATATGCCCGTCTAATTTCCAGATAGACGCGCTGGTAGACGCACATAATAAATTATATAAATAAAAAATTTGGTTTTTTATGCGCTTGTATTCACGCGTGTATTGTGCGTCTCTTTCGCGTCTATTTTTGTGTGTAAATTCCTTTATACATGCGATTATAGACGCGATGCTATAGACGCACAAATAGACGGGCGGATAGACGCGCCCGTAAGATTTTCTCTATATTCAAAAATCGCGTCTAAAAGTGCGTCTATGAGGCCTTTTTGTTGTGGTGAGAGAGAGAGAGAGAGAGAGAGAGAGAGAGAGAGAGAGAGAGAGAGAGGAAGGGAGGGAGGAAGGGAGGGAGGGAGAGACACACACACACAGAGAGAGAGAGAGAGAGAGAGAGAGAGAGAGAGAGAGAGAGAGAGAGAGAAGTGATCGATACATGCACAATATGTCGCATCTGTTGTGCACTTAACCTAGCCATTCATAAACTTATAGATCAAAGGTTAGTTGGTGATTTAAGAGAGTATCCTAACTTTTTAGGGTAGTCCCTTGACTCTCATTAGTCTCAAAAAATATGCATTACAATCAATACAATCAAAGCAAAAGCAAGACATGCATGCCAATTCATAGTGTTAGTAGAATGATGCAAATAAATTTACTTGTGCATGTGCAATAGAGAGAGAGAGAAGTGATCGATACATGCAAATGTCACATATCTTGTGCACTTAACCTAGCCATGGCTAAAACTTATAGATCAAAGGTTGACTTGTGCATGTACAATATATATATATATATATATAGAGAGAGAGAGAGAGAGAACTGATCAATACACTCACATGTCTCATTTGTTGTGCACTTAACCTAGCCATGCATAAACTAATAGATCAAAGCTTAATCGGTGATTCAAGGGAGTACCCTCACTTTTTAGGATAGTCCCTTGATTCTCATTATTCTCGAGGAATATACATCACAATGAATACAATCAAAGCAAAAGCAAGACATGCATGCCAATTCATAGCATGAGTAGATTGATGTAAATTAGTTGGCTTGTGCATGTGCAAGCTATTCCAATCATGTCAAGGTGCACTTATGGCTCACATATAATTTTAGATAAGGTGGACCACATGTAGCCAATGTGCACATGTCCTCTTTTCATCATCTTTAGCCAGTGTGTCCACTTTTTGGTGACTAAAATAGATCATTGTAAGGATACTTTGCAATACCAACAAGCCAACTACAAAACTCTTATCTATGAAATGTATAAGTAAATTAACTTGGTTAATTTGATGAGGTCAAGTTTTCCTTCCATGGACAGTGTGGTTGGCTATCTACTTCAAGGTTATGGGAACTTGCAGAAGTCAATGGAGCATCCTAAAAATGACGATACTCTAATTACTATATCAAGTCACTTCATGTACATATCTTTGATTGATTGGTGGATAATATACCTTTCTCTATCTCTTTCGTATACACCTTCATTACATTATCTCTCTCTAGCTAAAAACCATTTGTGCTTTATCCACCTATTGATACTTACATGCAATTGCAAGTGGGATGGTCTAGTAAGTCACCACATATGTGCCAATTGACTAAAAGCATCGGTATATACTTCTCTGCAAATCAATCACTATTAGCATCGCAACAAGTAGCTGTGTTTTTTGATGCATATATTGACATGGATAGCAATGCGTGTAGTAAATTAGTGATGCTAACCTTCTAGCATCATGTGCTAAATAATGTTCCATAAATCAATTATATATTGAATACCTACAAATATATAATGCCTGCAAATAAGAAAGAGGCTTGATTTGTTGGACCACTATGCACATACAATCTATCAATGAGTGTAGTGAGACCATGTCTCTCTGTGCATCGAGTCTCCAAATCCATAGGATCATGGTTTGTGATGGAGTGCTATAAAGAAAACAAAGTCCTGATTGCCTTGCGTGCATCTAATCATCTATGTGGCATGTATGCATGTATAGGGCATGATTGGATGTATATTTGTATGCATGTATGGGGCATGATTGGATGTATATACGACATAATTACACCTGGATCATAAGGACAAATGTGATTTCATTTGGTATATATGTCATATTCCCTAAATGCATGCATTGATACTTACAACATGGAGGCAAACATTTTGATATTGAAAGACTAGGAAAGTCATGTCATGTTGATCCAAAAACAACCAAAAGCTAGCATCTAGTCAATTTAATTGTTACTGTGTAGCAGTCAGCGTGTGTAATAAGTATTATCTGTGCATATACACACACTTACAAACATGCTACGTAAATATATATATATATTTTAAAAATTGTGACTTTCTTTTCAAACCAGTGCTTTCTTGCATTTTTTGCGCATTTTCTGCAGTTCGAGCTCGACATCACTAATCATGTCTATCTATCACTTCATGAAGACAATGAGGAAAGAAAATAAGAGTAAAAAGAGGACAGGAGGAAGGAAGAGGCAAAGAGTAAAGAACAAGATCCAAACAACAAGGAAGAGAAGAAGATTCAAGCAACTTACCAAGGGAAGGGAGAAGGAGGACAAGGAGCTTGCAACCTAGCTGCCACCCATCCGAACAAGCAAAGAAGGTGAGTTCTTCTTCTCTCTCTCAATCTTGTTTGATTTCTTTGTTTGTTTGTCTCTCTCTCTCTCTCTTTACATGCTATAGATTGTCATCTATGGAGGTTTTTTTGTGCGTTTTTTAACCAAGTTTGAAAAAAGTGGTTCGACTGTGTGCGTCTGTCAACGCGTCCAGCTAACAATGTAGACGCAGATATAGACACGGAAATAGACGCGCTGAGACAGACGCACACAGAGACACAGATATAGATGCAGCATGTAATATGTTTTATCTGCACAAGGTAATATGATTTTTCTTGTGTAGATATGGAATCCTGGATCTTCCAGCACTGATCCTGAGTTGGAACGCATGAACAACACCTTAGCGGAGTTTTCTAGAGGTGTTAGTAGCTTTTTTGGAGGTTTTCTAAACAAAGAGCAATTCATGCGGGAGATGATCAATTATCTTGGTCACCCTCCCACTGCATAGGAGGTTTTCAGTGTGATGTCTGGGACACCTATCACATCTTTGCCTAGCACTGCCACACAAACATCAAACCTTGGGACACCTCTACTAACAGGTACTCCACACACTATGCATACACACAGATTAGCTGATGCACAGGAATCAGCTGAAGTACATGGATCGGTCGACGCATGTGCATCTGCAAAAGCACGTGCATCGAGTGAGGTAGAGGATAGTGCCCGTCCAGGGAGGAGGGAGAGTTGTGCGGGAGGACGAGGAGGTCGAGGGCTTTGTGGGGGTTGCCTAGGTGGTGGCTCTCGATCGCCCTCACCAGGAAATGAGAGAGGGGAGCCTCCACAAATGTACTACTCTGTCACTGATGTTGGTGGTATCTTGCATGAATCTGAGGGGAGGGAAGTGATAGCCTACTTGAGGAGTGTCGTGCATGCCACATACAAAGATTGCATGATTCCCTTCAAGCACCAAAAATGGTTTGTGGCAAGAGGTGCTGCAGGCAGTATGTAGAAGGTATCCTAATCCTGAGAATTCACGATTCGCAGATGATTGGGGACGGTGAAAGGTGAGAGACGCGCTTCATAACAAGCAGTCTCACTTTATGACGCGCGCCAAGGAGTCACTGCGAAGACAAGAGCAGGGGCACCCTGGATATGGCTAACCACCCAATTGCTACCACAGGGAGTGGAAAGAGGCCAAGAAGAGAGCAGCAGAGAAAATGACAAGTCGCCAGCATGCAGAGGCGCAATGTATCTAGATGGTAACCATGGGATCATCGCATTGAAGCAAAGTTTGATATCAGTACCTATTCTAAAACTTCCAGACCTCAACAAAGAGTTCGAGGTAGTAATTGATGCTAGCATTCTTGCCTTGGGGTGTGTACTTATGCAGGAAGGTCATCCGGTAGTGTACTCTTCAAGGAAATTGAAGAGTCATGAAAAGAATTATTCTACGCATGATCTGGAATTACTAGCTGTCATCCATGCTCTAAAGCTTTGGAGACACTACCTGTTGGGTAACAAGTTTACTCTAGTAACTGACCCTAAAAGTCTCAAATGGGTAGAGAAATTATGAGATACATACAATGCTTGCTACTAATTGTATAATAAGGTTTGTGTCGCTTGTCGCTAATTAGTTATATCAGGCTTGTCAACTGGAGGAACTGCCATTCATTAGAGCAATGCAAAAATAATTATTAACTCTGGTTTTTTTACTATATTAAGTCCAATTTCAGGTGGTTTAATAATTACGCATCTGAAAATGTGTCTATATTCGCGTCTATCTGCACGGATATATAGACGCAAAATTCGCGTCTATTTACACGCTCTTTTACACGCTCATATAGACGCAATGATAGACGCGCTTGACTTTGCACGTCTAACATGCGCGTCTATGCCTCATTTCTGTTGTGGTGTAGATCTATACACGTCCACTCCCTTGACTCAACCAAAGAATGGCACTCCTACGGGTGCATCTTTGAGAGGTCACAGAGGTGGGAGAGGATGCACCTTAGATGCAACCCACCAAGATGTAGATACTTATTAGATGAGAAACTAGTGCTATACTCATGAATGATGAGGAGAGGAGGGTACTTGCCTATAAGAGAAAATTGTGCCAACAAGTATTTAGGCACAATATTCTGGATCATTGAAAAAATATACCGGAGGGAAGCACAAACTATGTGATAATATTTTTATATGAAGAGATCACAATACCTACATAAGTTAATCAAAGCTCCACTAGACAGAGGATGGATTTTATGCATACATATATGTCACATAGATGGTGAGATGTATGCAATGCAATTGAGAGTGGCGTCAAAAGACTTATTTGGAGACTTCATAAGTTCTCTATTGGTTATATTCACTTTTTTATTTTGTATACTTCTTATTCTAATAACCTTGTTTCTAACAATGCTACTTTTCTTGTGTTGCTGTACTCAACCACAAATTGCAACGTCATGGGATTGGAGACTTGGTATGCAGAGAGACACAATCTCACTACAATGATTGATGAATTATATGTGCAAGGGAGGCCAATAAGTCATGTCTTTTTCATGTTTTTAATTTTTTGTTTTTGCGATGCATTATGTACTCTAGATTAATCTTTGCCTATTTATATTCCAGACTCGGTTTGACTATTTGTTACATCGGGAATAGATGGTGAGAAGAAATAGTAGTCGCTTGGATTTGTGGAGCACACATCCATTTCTTTTCTGGCTCTATGCTCCATGTAGATTCCTTTAATTATGTAGCATTCTTCGGATACATTTCTCATCCTTTATATGTACTCACATAAATTGGAAATACTTATGGATACATTTCTATGTCTTGGTTTCTCGTCCCTATCAGTCTATATAGCTCTATGCAATGTCATCATCCATATTGTACTTATTTGGAAATTGAATCAATCCACTCATTTTTCCTAGTATCTCATGATGTATGTACTTTGATAGTAGTTTCATGGAATATTATTCAACTCATTTGGTTGGAAGGTGGTAGGATTACATGCCCTACCACTCAAATTTAATTTTTTCCCTCTATAATTGTCATGATTTGCATAACAAATAAATATGTATACATCACTATTTGCGAGTATATCTACATTGCTATATACAAATGTTTTCTAGTGAAAATAGGGGCAATTATTTAGATGAATAATTGTGTTGCTTTGAAAGTTGGTATGCAACTATATGTTGAAGTGTCCTCCAATGTGGATATGAATGGTAGTGGGTTGCAAGTAGCTTATGGTTGTCTACACAAAGGATTAAGGTATATAAATACCATTACAAACAATAAATTAGAGTTACCTATACTTTTCATGTAAAAAATAAAATATACCTCTTCTGGTTGTGGAATCCTCATGGCATGATTATATTGCTCCTCCGTGATGAGTCCCTCCTCGTAGAAATGCTGCCAAGTGGACGCCCGGTTATGACCTTGATGGTAGCCTACCTCTCTTGGAGTAGGTATCCTACCAACGATATGATACTACAAAAAAATTTGAACATACAACGTATTAGAACACACTACATAATGAAGTGAGACAAATTACAAAATTTAATTTTAAAAAAAGAAATCAAATAATACTTACAAACTCAGCCTCCCATGACTCCCTGCCACCCGATCCATAGCCCTGATTTAGCAGTTGCTTGAGTTGTTCCTTCAGCTCAATTGCTTCTGGTATGGACATTCTATAAGGTCTCTTTGCAATTGGCGCAGCTCCTAGTACTAACCTAATTTCATGATCTACTTCTCTTTGAGGTGGAAGTTCAGACAACTCTTCAGGGAATACGTCCGCGTATTCCTTTAGCCAAGAAGGTCCTTTATGAGACTCTTGCTTTTGACCTTATTTGCTGAGTTTGATCAAGTAAATATGTAATCCTTTTCTGACTCCTTTTATGATCTAAGATACTTTGGCCAATTGAATTCTTGGCACTCCTGCCTCACCTTGAGTTGTGACTAATTCCCTTTCAAAGTTTCGAAAGGAAACTTGACCCTTTCCACAGTGAATGTGGGCGTTGTTAGGCTTAAGCCAATCCATTCCGAGTAGACACTCATGGATACCTAAATTCATGACTCTGAATTTGACCGAATTCTTCTTTCCTCCCAGAAAGAATTCCACCTTAGCAGCCTGCCTGGTACAAGTAACCTCACGACCATTTGCCAATTCCACAAGAAGGGTAGGTGCTTCTACTGTGGCTATTTCTAATCTTTTTGCACATGCTGGTGAGATAAAGGAATATGTACTGCCACAATCAATCAAGGTCTTGAAACCTTTACCTTGATAGTCCGACGGTGTCTAAATTACTGAGAACTGGCGATTCGGCCCTTTCTTGTGTAAAGCGGCATGGATTGTCGCCCTTTCGAATTCTGCTTCCATGGTCGGATCTTCCTCTTCTTATTCTTCACACATTTGCCTATTGGCAATGCAGGCGGTTCTTCCTCTTCCTCGGGTAGCGGCTCCTTGACCACGGCCTATTCCTTGGAAAGGCACTTAGCGATGTCCTCCACCAAGCTTGGGACATTGCCTCTTTAAGTGACCGAGTTCGTTGCAGTGGAAACAACGGAGGTTTTGGCCATTACTTTGAGTAGGAACAAAGTTGTTGACCTTATTCGTCCTTGCTTTCTTTCTTTGTCCCTGGTTATGACCTTGAACTCTCTTCACTTGAGGTCTGAATGCTCCTCTGTTCAGGTCATTGTAAGACCAAGCTTTGTTACCCCTTGGTCTAGACTGCACCTCCTGAATTATAGGCGTCACTCGAATGAGTGCATCCTGAAGATCTGATGGACGCATAGATTCGAGACGTGTATTTATTAGTGGATTTAAACCCGCACAAAGTTTGGATACCTGCTGTGTCATGTCCATCTGTGGTGCATACTTTAAAAGTGAGACAAATTTAGAGTAGTATGTGTCAAGAGTGAGTCCCAGCTGTTTTAGCTCGTAGAACTCATTCATCTTTTGAGTGCAATATGCAGGTGGCAAGTATCTTCCCTGCACGACGTTCTTCAGCTTCTCCCAGGTAACAGATCCTTCTGCAGTCCCTTGATCCCTACACCATTGCTTCCACCAAAGTCTGGCTTCGCCGGTGAGCTTTAACTTGGCGAGCATAGCTTGATTGGCGGGTGCAGTACCGACTGCTTCGAAGTAATCCTCCATGGATTCAATCCAAATTTTAGCATCAGCTTGGACGAATCTGCCTCTCTCGTCAAACTCGGGTGGCTTAATCTGCTTGAGAAGAAACTTCTTCTCCTGGATTACAGTAGTACTTGATGTAGGAGGTGAATCAGGAACCTGTACCTGGGATTGTGCCTGGGTAAAGGTTTCTTAACGTTATTATATGATAATCATTATTGGTTTACATTATATCTTTAATTCAGCTATCTCGTAAACAATGTAGCTACTTAACTTTTTATCAACTCTTATGCACAACCAGACATTGATAAAAAGAAGTCTTTATTTGTATTTATATGGGTATAGCCCTTTTGAATACAACGTTTCATGTGATGATAAGCCAACTGCTACATCTAGTTTGGGGAGAACAACGTTGTATTGCATTTATCTATAGGAACTGTGTAATAGTAAGGTTTTGGGTCATGGATCTTCAGGAATCGATAAGTCATTGGAAGTTCAGGATATCCTTTCCGTTGGAATCCATACTTCTCATGGCGGCCCAACACTTTAATCCTGTCGGCGGGGATTACACGGGTTACTTCCTCATATACATATGAGTTCATCTCAACCCTCCGACCCCGAATATGTAAAGTTTAATTTATGTGAGCTTTCACAAAAACGAACAGCTTCACGACTTTTAGGTTTTCCAACCACTTGATCCTCTTTAGGTTGGTTTGTAGATAAGCAAACTGGTGGGCGGCTATATAGTAGATTCCTGAAGCACCCATCCATCTTCGTTCCATGTACAAAGGTGATGGATTATAGATCTGGTCTAGGATGTTCATCATCCCAATCCTTTGTCTATAAAGCGAAGAATGCATTGAAGTCATAAAAATAACTCGAAATACCAAGAACTTGTTCCATGCTTCGTAATTCTGCAAGACAACATTGAAGGTAAGGAAATGTTTGGACAGCAACATTTGCTTCACTTCATCTTATTATAATTTCATAAAAACAATTTCGTTGTTGATCGGCTCTGATACCAACTGTAACATGTCCACTAGTATCATCCAGGACACGTCTTAGCAGTCCATCGGAAAGGAAGTCTAGAAAGCTCAGCTCGGCACTCCCATGGAATGTTACGGGATTTGCGATCTAGGGCTTTCCGCGTTTGCCACATAGCAGAAGTATTCCGGCCGTTCCCACTTTGAATTAGAGTTTTCATGATTAGTCATTTTCTAACAGCAACTAGTGTCGGACCCAAGCGAACTACTTTACGTAGAAACGCCAGGTCCGAAGCGGATTCACGCTGCACTTGGTTCAAGGAGAATGGGAAACGAGAGGGATGCAAAGCTCAACCTCTCTGCCATAAGGCATAGTCCCATTCCGTTCCCCTAAAACAGCGTAAATCGGGTTAAGACATAACTCTAGGTCAACGCTTTTGTTGTTCGTGTCCTTTGACGATCATCCCACTGTTCTTCGTGATTTGAGAAAATTTCGCGGCCAACCGGGACCACCCAACCATAAGACGGACCCATGGCCGATCCTCCTCACTTTCCTCAAGTTGTTTTAGTTATGTAATTATCTAACACATTAGTTGGACATGTAACAACCAGCTTCTTTAATTATCTGTTAAGCACTGGTTCCTTCACGTAATCTTATCACATGACATAGAAAAACAATATCAGACGAGTTCTTTATTAATAGATCAACATATTTAACTTTGAAATACAAGAGTTCTGCCTGTAGGTTTATCCACAATCTGCCCAAAGTCTATCCAGCAATCCACAGGGACCACTATTCCATGTTTCCACCCAAAAACTAGTATGGGGGCCCCGAGATCCAATCCCAAGTCACGTTAGCCTCTTGTACAGGACCCGGAAGGCGAGGGGTTTATGGCTAGAGCCCCCCCTGGCACCCAAGCGTCCTCCTGCTCCAAGTAGCGCTCAACGGAGAGACCTCTCACGGTGGGTTCGGTCCATGTTCCTGGTGCGGTCAACAACCCCCTTGGTTAGGGTCAGGCAGGCAGTCGGGGGTAACTGAAACTGCCTCTCCCTTCAGGCCTTCAACTGGAAGTATAGATATTCATTTATTTTGTAATTCATTGGTCAAACAAGTCAAACAGTGCTCTAAAATATCTAGCAAGCACAAACAATTCCATTGATCGTTTTTGTTGTTGGCAAACTGCTAAGGAAGGAATCCTTCCTTTCGAATGCATCCAGCACTCGATCCGGGGTGTCTTGCAACTTGGCAAGATCCTTTATATTCTGGGTTAGGGCGTACCCTATTAACCCAACTTGGTCAAACCCTAAAGTTCATTGGATACTTCAGCTTCTGGTTTTTAACCTTCCTTACTCAGAAGGATATCAAAGTATACATCCTCTTGCAAGATAACTTGCGTAAGGATCCGCCATCCTTGTTGCGAGAATTTAGCCTTTCCTCTTGTGATTCAATCACAAGACCATATGATTCGGTACTTGTTGTGCAAGTCCTGCATCGTACTATGTGATAATGGAGTTACGAAACAATCCGTTTCAGTTCCTTTAAGCTGACGTTGTTAGACCTAGGGTTTCCTAGCTTTATTATTTTCTTTTAAGAAACTCAGGGACAAACCCTAGTTCCTTTTACATTTACAATTTACTGACCCTACAATCAGGGAATGTGGGCAAGTATTTAAGGTATAAACGTTTCTTGGATTTTAATTCATTCCCAATGAATATTTCGCACCATAGGTATTTCTAAGTCTATATTAATTTGGTTAACTTTAGAAGGTAATATCGAGATTACCTCCGCATGATTTGTTATCTATGTGTCAATTGATTTTTCAATCCTATACTTTATCGATTTGAGGTAAGGTTAAATCCAACTAATCCTCCCTTTTCTTTGCGAACAAACTCATGCTAAATAAGCAACCTTTTCCTTGCTAAATTACGTAGTTATAGATTTTATGCATCGTAAGAGTCCTTTCATGATTTGCATTTTCCATGCATAAAGCTATTTGAAAAAAAATTACATTTATGCTTTATTTCTTTTGCATGTTCCATTAAACTAAATTCCTTCATCGTGAATAACTAGGACAAAATATATCCTATCCCTAACAATTCATCTTGCATGATTGTATTACAACGATATAAAATTAAGAAGGAAAAAACCTGGGTTTGGGGTGAGATGTCCACATGGATACCGGGAGATGACCCTCCCGCAGCTACTCCTTGGGCTTTCTTAGGAGGCATCGCAATTGTACTCCTTCGAATGTGGAAGCAGCTTTACACTCTTTTTCGGAATTCCACCTTCGCTCCCTTGCACGTCAATACTCTTCTTCTCTTTTTCGAGTAGGGGAAAAAACCAAGTCCCAAGGGTATTTTGGAAAGGCAAGGAATAGTTAAGGTTTTAACCACGAGGAGGGGGGTAATAAGACCTTTAAGGTCTTAGTTCTGTTGGGAGGGAAAGGCTTACAAAGCCCAAGGAAAAGGCCCTATAGGGGTTTACATACGGGGGGGGGGGGGGGGGGGTGGGGGGGAGTAACAAGCCCAAAAGAAAGGGGCTTAAGGATTAAATACGGGGGAAGAAAGGTTTAAATTACGGGGTTCCAATACCCATGGGATGAGGGGGCTTAAAACACGGGGGGGGGGGGGGGAGGGAAGGTGTGTGTGTGTGGTTCCAAAAGGCATAAGAAGGGGCCTTGGGAGATTTTTGGACACGGGAGTGAAAGGTATAGGAAGGGGGTCTTGGAGGGATCTTAGGACACGGGGGAGGGGTGTGTGGACACAGGGGTGAAAAGGGCTTAGGGGGTTTTTAAAACCCAAGGGGGGGGAAGAGAGTAGGGAGAATTTTGTGGACACATAGGGGGGGGGGGGGGGTGAAAAGGGGCTTAAGGGCCCCTTGGAAGGTTTTTACGACACGGGGGGCTGAAAGGGGTTTCAAGAGGCATATGAAGGGGGCTTATGAGCTTCAAAAGGGACATTCGAGGGGGGGGATAGTAATCCCAAGCCCACAGGAAAGGGGGCATAGGGAGGATTAAGCACAGGTTGAAAGGGGGCTTATGAAGCCCTTTAGAAGCTTCTAATAGCATCCACACGTGGGCAGGGAGGGAAAGGACAGATGGACTTTGCCGGTCGTGCTGACGAATTCGGCGCGAACTGTGATGATGATGGCCTGGCGATACTCGGTGCCTCCTCTCCCCTCTTGCAACAGCAGCGGAAACAATTAAAAATGGCAGCCCCTCCTCCTTCTATAGCACTACGGCAGTCCTCCCCTCTCCCTCAAGCGGCACAGCGTCTATAGCGAAGTTCTCTCCTAGCGGAATCAGCCGGCTGCAGCACTCCATTTCTGTTCTCCTCCTCAACCTCCGCCCCTCAGTGATTTAAATAGCGGGAGGGAGAGGTTCCTCCCTCCCCTACGTGGCAGCATGCATGGCTAAGGCTCCACATGAGCCCCAGCATGCTGCTTGAATGTGGCTTCCCTCCCTCCCCTCCAGCGCGACGTCGGCTAGGGGAGAATGAGGGGATTAAAAAAAATTGCTTTTATTTTATTAAAAGGGTTTATCCATTCATAATTGTTACAGTGGTAAGAAGTATATAGCTGATCATGCCTCAAAATGTGCTTTTAGAAATGCTAAGGCACGGGTTCACAGCATGTTGGTATTTGAGGACTCATAGCATGTTGGTATTTTAGAAATGCTAAGGCACGGGTTCACAGCATGTTGGTATTTGAGGACTTAGAGGAGGACCCTGAAGATACACATGATTTTATGATGACTGCTGAAACAGATGATGTTGATGAAGAGTTTACTCAAGAAGAGTTCTTTGACCCTGCTGACTCGTTTCCTTTTGACCTCGGTGGCCATTTATCATGGGGTATGGGTAGAAAGATTGAACCACATGCTGAAACACATGCTGCCATTGCTTATACCATATCAATGGATGCTTGGACAGGATCCAAAAGCCCTAATACATTGCGTATTAAGGGCCAAATTCATGGGAAAGATGTGTTTATACTCGTGGACAGTGGTAGCACTCATAGTTTCATTAATAGAGCAGCCATGGACATGCTGAAGTGTTTTCCCATTGATTTACAGCAGCCACCATTGAAGGTGCAAGTTGCCAATGGCGATGAAGAAATTAGCACACAAGTATGCCCTGCTGTTCATATTCAGCTTGCTGAAAATTTTGGACAGTAATTGGATTTAATTGCATTAGAAATGGGGCCTATAGATGTTGTCTTGGGTTGTGATTGGCTGAAAACTTTGGGCACTATAACCATGGAATTTTCCTTACTGTATATGGAGTTTGTTAGTGTGGGACAGCTCATTCACTTGCAAGGAATTCAAAATGATAGTGAATTTCAGCTCATTACTAGCAAACAACTCAAGAAAGAGTTCAAGAAACGGTCCCAAATCTTTGTATTGCAGTTAAATAAAGAAAATTCAGATCAGTCCACTAAAACAGTAAAGAATTCAGCATTGAAAACTCTTTTAGAAGAGTACAAGGACCTCTTCCAAGTACCTACAACACTATCCCCTAATAGGGCGGTTGATCATCCCATAGATCTGGAGCCTCATTCAAAGCCTGTGAACAAGGCATCTTACAGATTGTCTAGGTGCGAAAGAGAAGAAGTTGCCAGACAAGTTAAAGAATTACTGGACATGGGATTCATTGAGCCCAATTCTTCACCGTATGCTTCCCTTGTGCTATTGGTCAAAAAGAAGGATGGATCTTTCAGGATGTGCATAGACTAGAGGGATCTTAATAAGATCACCATGAAGAACATGTACCCTATTTCACGCATAGATGACTTGCTGGATGAGCTCAAGGGGGCTAAGTACTTTACGAACATAGATTTGAGGTCAGGCTATCACCAGATCCACATGAGGGCAGGGGATGAGGTCAAAACAGCATTTCAGACTAATAGGGGGCTTTATCATTTCTTGGTTATGCCTTATGGGTTAACTAATACACCAACCACCTTTCAAAGCTTAATGAACAAAATACTTCAACCCTTTCTTTTCAGATTTGTGTTGGTCTTCTTTGATGACATCCTCATCTATAGTAGATCACTGAAGGATCACCTTTGGCACATGAGGCAGGTGTTTGATGTATTGAGGCAGCATAGGCTCTTTGCCAAGGAAACAAAATGTTATTTCATACAGACAGAGGTGGAATACTTTGGGCACATTGTTACTGAAGATGGAATTAGGGCTGATCCTAAGAAAGTGCAATGTATAAAAGACTGGCCCACACCTGCAAATACCACTTCACTTAGAGGATTTATTGGTCTCTCATCATTCTATCGCAGATTCATTAGGCATTATGCCACTATTGCAGCTCGCCTAATGGGTAGGCTTAAGAAAGAGGCCTTTTCCTAGGATGCCATAGCTGATAAGAGCTTTAATCAACTCAAAGAATTGCTTACCTCGGCACCCATCCTTGTTTGCCTAGATTTTTTGAAAGAATTGACCATTCAGTATGATGCCAGTGGCAGAGGCATAGGGGCTGTATTGTTACAAGAGCATGGGGTTATAGCATTTGAGAGCCACAAACTTGCTGAAAATGAGATAACCATGAATGTATATGACCAAGAAATACTGTCCATCCTTCATGCTAAATGGCACCACTACTTGTATGGCAATAGATTTAGGGTCAAGAGCAATCATAGGGTCCTTAAATACTTCCTCTCTCAGTCTAATCTTACCCCCAAACAACGCAGATGGGTAGCTACATTGCAAAACTATGACTTTGACATCACACATACATAGGGAAGACAATGTAGTTGCTAATTCATTATCAAGAATGTGGGCTTGTAAAGTTTCAGCCATTATGGAACTTCATAGTGATTGGATAGAAGAGCTTCAGGAGGCCTATTTGTTAGATGTTGATTTCAACCACATTTTCTAGAAATTACAGCAAGGGCATGTAGAAGAAAACTCTCCATATTAGCTCAAGAACGGTCTCTTATGGTTTGAGGGCAAGACTGCCATCCCATACACTTCCCCATTCAAGCAAAAGATCATGCAAGAGATGCATTCTTCACCTACAGCTGGTCACTTGGGCATTTTTAAAACTTATGAAAAAATTGCTAAAAGCTTCCATTGGGAAGTGCCTATGGAAGGATGTAAAAGATTTTGTTTTGAGCCGCGTGCCATGTCAACAAAACAAAGACAACACCTTAAAACCAGCTAGTTTACTACAGCCATTGCCTATGCTTGAAGGAAAATGGACACATATCACTATGGACTTCATAACCGCCCTATCGCTGACCAAGAAGGGGTGGAACAGCATCTATGTAATTGTGGGCAGACTCATCAAGGCAGCCCATTTCATTCTTACAACAATTCAATATAGTGCTTCTCAAGTAGCTAGCCAATTCATGAAACATGTTTTCAAATTACATGGCTTACCACAGGTCATTGTGCATGATCGGGATGCTAAATTCATGAGCAATTTTTGGCAGGCAGTTTTCAGCTTTATGGGCACTCAGCTAGCCCCTTCCACTGCTTATCATCCACAGACTGATGGCTAAACAGAGAGGGTTAACAAGTGGCTAGAAACTTACTTGAGGCATTTCTGTTATGATGTGCAAAATACTTGGGACTCGTGGTTGCATCTGACCGAGTTTGCCTATAACAACTCTATACACTCTAGCATTGGAGTTTCACCATTTGAGGCATTGTATGGCTATAAGGTGCCCCTCCCCACGGTTATCTTCAATGATAAAGTAAACCCACAAAGCAAGGAGGAATTGGATAAAATGCAGGACTTACTTCAGCAATGCAAAGTCAACTTGAAGAAAGCTTAGGATCAAATGAAGCTTTATGCTGATGACAAAAGAAGGGATGTTGAATTCCAAGAAGGGGATTTGGTGCTTTTGAAGGTGCCCAAGTCCAGATATGCCACCCTTAAGGATGGATCCAACAATAAGTTGGCACATAGGTTCTATGGACCATATCGGATTATCAAAAGAGTAGGAGACTTGGCATATCAGTTAGCACTACCGCCATCCACGAAAATTCATAATGTCTTCCATGTGAGCCAATTGAAGCCCTTCATTGGATCATTAGTGGATTATGTTGAGGAGTTACCACCGATAAATGAAGAAGGCATCATTCAATACATACCGGAGCAAATCATTGGACAAAGGGAAAAGAAGCTTCGCTCTCGCTCCATCATGGAATACTTGATTAAGTGGCAATGTTTACCACTTGAGGAAGCTTCTTAGAGGCCAGCTTCAGTTTTGGAAGAGTTCCCATATCTATTAGAAGCAGATTTGGCTGAAATCTAGCTAGCTATGGCCTTGTTTTCTCTTAGAATGATTGCACACAACTCTCTGTTTTAAATTAAATTTTACCCTGCACTATGGATAGCAACGGACACCATACACGGGCTAAAAGTACTCCTCGAGATCTCAGTTTTGATATATGGCCCACCCCGATCGGAGTCTCCTACAGAAAGTTATGACAAATTTACTACAGTAGGGTCCTGTAGTAAACAACTTGTTGCCCACTGTCTGCAACTCACATTCACTCAAGATACTTGGGTCAAAATTCATTTTTTATAATTCCTCAATAAGACCCATGTAAAATACATACCCCAATGACCTCACATACGCAATAATACCTCTTCATTCATTTGTATATCCCTGTAATAATGCAGCAGAGTAGTACTCTGATCTGCTCCTACTCAGTTAGCATAAGTGCCCAAATTGTTTTTGAGGGCAAAAACCTTCGGGTGGGGATAGAATGTAAGAGAGGGGGATTTAATAATAGGGAAATACTAGCTACACTGGCTAGTATATAAGGTGTTAGGGACTTGATTTTTCAGCATCAGATTTTAGTACAAGTCTCCTTTCATCTTCATCTCCTTCTCCAAGCTCTCCTGGCTTCTTTCTCTCTCTTTCTGTCTTTCTCTCTCATTTTCTAGTCTTTCTCTCTCCTCTTCACTCTTTTTCTCTCTCTTCCTACAGTCTTTCTCTCTCTTCTGCACCCTCTCTATCTCCTCTCCTTCTCTCTCTACTGCCTCCTTCATTACACTAGTATAAAATATAGGGAATGGAACCTCTTAGTTGTGTAGCATGTTATTTCCTACTATCATATGTGGAGAATGCGATTCCCTAGTTGTATGTCCTATAATTTCCTAATATATGGTGTGGGGAATGGAAATACCTAGTTGTATGTAGGGGATTGATAAAGGCACACCTAAGATTAATCGCTACTATAAGATGTGGTTTCATTTGGTATATATGTCATATTCCCTAAATGCATGCATTGATACTTACAACATGGAGGCAAACATTTTGATATTGAAAGACTAGGAAAGTCATGTCATGTTGATCCAAAAACAACCAAAAGCTAGCATCTAATCAATCTAATAGTTACTGCGCATCAGTCAGTGTGTGTAATAAGTATTATCTGTGCATATACACACACTTACAGACATGCTATGTAAATATATATATATATATTTTAAAAATTGTGGCTTTCTTTTCAAACCAGTGCTTTCTTGCGTTTTTTGCGCATTTTCTGCAGTTCGAGCTCGACATCACTAATCATGTCTATCTATCACTTCATGAAGACAATGAGGAAAGAAAATAAGAGTAAAAAGAGGACAGGAGGAAGGAAGAGGCAAAGAGTAAAGAACAAGATCCAAACAACAAGGAAGAGAAGAAGATTCAAGCAACTTACCAAGGGAAGGGAGAAGGAGGACAAGGAGCTTGCAACCTAGCCGCCACCCGTCCGAACAAGCAAAGAAGGTGAGTTCTTCTTCTCTCTCTCAATCTTGTTTGCTTTCTCTGTCTGTTTGTCTCTCTCTCTCTCTCTCTTTACATGCTACTGAGACTGTCATCTATGGAGGTTTTTTTGTGCGTTTTTTAACCAAGTTTGAAAAAAGTGGTTCGACTGTGTGTTTCTGTCAGCGCGTCCAGCTGACAGTGTAGACGCAGGTATAGACACGGAAATAGACACGCTGAGACAGACGCACACAGAGACACAGATATAGATGCAGCATGTAATATGTTTTATCTGCACAAGGTAATATGATTTTTCTTGTGTAGATATGGAATCCTGGATCTTCCAGCACTGATCCTGAGTTGGAACGCATGAACAACACCTTAGCAAAGTTTTCTAGAGGTGTTAGTAGCTTTTTTGGAGGTTTTCTAAACAAAGAGCAATTTATGCGGGAGATGATCAATTATCTTGGTCACCCTCCCACTGCATAGGAGGTTTTCAGTGTGATGTCTGGGACACCTATCACATCTTTGCCTAGCACTACCACACAAACATCAAACCTTGGGACACCTCTACTAACAGGTACTCCACACACTATAGAATTCACGATTCGCAGATGATTGGGGACGGTTAAAGGTGAGAGACGCGCTTCATAACAAGCGGTCTCACTTTATGACGCGCGCCAAGGAGTCACTGCGAAGACAAGAGCAGGGGCACCCTGGATATGGCTAACCACCCAATTGCTACCACAGGGAGTGGAAAGAGGCCAAGAAGAGAGCAGCAGAGAAAATGACGAGTCGCCAGCATGCAGAGGCGCAATGTATCCAGATGGTAACCATGGGATCATCGCATTATGGATTGGGTGGCAGGGAGTCATGGGAGGCTGAGTTTGTAAGTATTATTTGATTTCTTTTTTTAAAATTAAATTTTGTAATTTGTCTCACTTCATTATGTAGTGTGTTCTAATACGTTGTATGTTCAAATTTTTTTGTAGTATTATATCGTTGGTAGGATACCTACTCCAAGAGAGGTAGGCTACCATCAAGGTCATAACCGGGCATCCACTTGGCAGCATTTCTATGAGGAGGGACTCATCACAGAGGAGCAATATAATCGTGCCATGAGGATTCCACAACCAGAAGAGGTATATTTTATTTTTTACATGAAAAGTATAGGTAACTCTAATTTATTGTTTGTAATGGTATTTATATACCTTAATCCTTTGTGTAGGCAACCATAAGCTACTTGCAACCCACTACCATTCATATCCACATTGGAGGACACTTCAACATATAGTTGCATACCAACTTTCAAAGCAACACAATTATTCATCTAAATAATTGCCCCTATTTTCACTCGAAAACATTTGTATATAGCAATGTAGATATACTCGCAAATAGTGATGTATACATATTTATTTGTTATGCAAATCATGACAATTATAGAGGGAAAAAATTAAATTTGAGTGGTAGGGCATGTAATCCTACCACCTTCCAACCAAATGAGTTGAATAATATTCCATGAAACTACTATCAAAGTACATACATCATGAGATACTAGGAAAAATGAGTGGATTGATTCAATTTCCAATATAAGTACAATAGGATGATGACATTGCATAGAGCTATATAGACTGATAGGGACGAGAAACCAAGACATAGAAATGTATCCATAAATATTTCCAATTTATGTGAGTACATATAAAGGATGAGAAATGTATCCGAAGAATGCTACATAATTAAAGGAATCTACATGGAGCATAGAGCCAGAAAAGAAATGGATGTGTGCTCCACAAATCCAAGCGACTACTATTTCTTCTCACCATCTATTCCCGATGTAACAAATAGTCAAACCGAGTCTGGAATATAAATAGGCAAAGATTAATCTAGAGTACATAATGCATCGCAAAAACAAAAAATTAAAAACATGAAAGAGACATGACTTATTGGCCTCCCTTGCACATATAATTCATCAATCATTGTAGTGAGATTGTGTCTCTCTGCATACCAAGTCTCCAATCCCATGACGTTGCAATTTGTGGTTGAGTACAGCAACACAAGAAAATTAGCATTGTTAGAAACAAGGTTATTAGTATAAGAAATATACAAAATAAAAAAGTGAATATAACCAATAGAGAACTTATGAAGTCTCCAAATAAGTCTTTTGACGCTACTCTCAATTGCATTGCATACATCTCACCATCTATGTGACATATATGTATGCATAAAATCCATCCTCTGTCTAGTGGAGCTTTGATCAACTTATGTAGGTATTGTGATCTCTTCATATAAAAATATTATCACATAGTTTGTGCTTCCCTCCGGTATATTTTTTCAATGATCCAGAATATTGTGCCTAAATACTTGTTGGCACAATTTTCTCTTATAGGCAAGTACCCTCCTCTCCTCATCATTCATGAGTATAGCACTAGTTTCTCATCTAATAAGTATCTACATCTTGGTGGGTTGCATCTAAGGTGCATCCTCTCCCACCTCTGTGACCTCTCAAAGATGCACCCGTAGGAGTGCCATTCGTTGGTTGAGTCAAGGGAGTGGACGTGTGTATAGATCTACACCACAACAGAAATGAGGCATAGACGCGCATGTTAGACGTGCAAAGTCAGGCGCATCTATCATTGCGTCTATATGCGCGTGTAAAAGAGCGTGTAAATAGACGCGAATTTTGCGTCTATATATCCGCGCAGATAGACGCGAATATAGACACATTTTCAGATGCGTAATTATTAAACCACCTAAAATTGGACTTAATATAGTAAAAAAACTAGAGTTAATAATTATTTTTGCATTTCTCTAATGAATGGCAGTTCCTCCAGTTGACAAGCCTGATATAACTAATTAGCGGCAAGCGACACAAACCTTATTATACAATTAGTAGCAAGCATTGTATGTACCTCATAATTTCTCTACCCATTGGAGACTTTTAGGGTCAGTTACTAGAGTAAACTTGTTACCCAACAGGTAGTGTCTCCAAAGCTTTAGAGCATGGATGACAGCTAGTAATTCCAGATCATGCGTAGAATAATTCTTTTCATGACTCTTCAATTTCCTTGAAGAGTACGCTACCGGATGACCTTCCTGCATAAGTACACACCCCAGGGCAAGAACGCTAGCATCAATTACTACCTCGAACTCTTTGTTGAGGTCTGGAAGTTTTAGAATAGGTGTTGATATCAAACTTTGCTTCAATCTGTCGAAGCTATTTTGTTCGGGAGTTGACCATGCAATGGAAGTTTGCTTCTTCAGTAAGTCTGTCAAAGGTGCTGCAATTAAAGCATAGTTTTTGATGAAGACCCTATACCATCCTGTCAATCCAAGAAAGCTACGTATCTCTTTGATGGATACTGGTATTGGCCACTCAAGCACATCTCTGACCTTGGCTGGGTCCACTGATATTCCTTCTGCTGATACTATGAATCCCAGATATTCAATCTGACGCTTGAAGAATGCACACTTCTTCATTTTAGCATACAGCTTTTGTGACCTCATTGTCTCAAGGACAATCCGAAGTTGAGGTTCATGATCTTCTTCCTGTTTAGAATAGACTAAGGTGTCATCAAAGAAGACAAGCACAAAATCATCAAGATATGGCCTAAAGATATCCTACATTAACCTATTGAAGGTGGCAAGTGCATTTGGAAGCCCGAATGACATAACTAGGAACTCAAAGTGCCCATATCTTGTATTGAAGGCCGTCTTTGGGATATCTTATTCCTTGATCCTTATATGATATAGTAACCTGACCTGAGATCAATCTTGGAGAAGATCTTCGCACCCTGAAGACGATCAAGAAGCTCATCTATTCTAGGAATAGGATACTTGTTCTTGATGACTGTTGATTGATTCAACCCTCGGTAATCAATACATAGTCGAAGTGTCCCATCCTTCTTTTTCTGGAATAGTACTGGAGCTCCCCACAGTGAATTGCTAGGCCAGATGTAGCCCTGATCTAGTAGTTGCTTGAGTTGTTCCTTCAGCTCAATTGCTTCTGGTATGGACATTCTATAAGGTCTCTTTGCAATTGGCGCAGCTCCTAGTACTAACCTAATTTCATGATCTACTTCTCTTTGAGGTGGAAGTTCAGACCACTCTTCAAGGAAAACGTCTGCGTATTCCTTTAGCCAAGAAGGTCCTTTATGAGACTCTTGCTTTTGATCTAATTTGCTGAGTTTGATCAAGTAAACATGTAATCCTTTTCTGACTCCTTTTATGATCTGAGATACTTTGGCCAATTGAATTCTTGGCACTCCTGCCTCACCTTGAGTTGTGACTAATTCCCTTTCAAAGTTTCGAAAGGAAACTTGACCCTTTCCATAGTGAATGTGGGCGTTGTTAGGCTTAAGCCAATCCATTCCGAGTAGACACTCATGGATACCTAAATTCATGACTCTGAATTTGACCGAATTCTTCTTTCCTCCCAGAAAGAATTCCACCTTAGCAGTCTGCCTGGTACAAGTAACCTCACGACCATTTGCCAATTCCATAAGCAGGGTAGGTGCTTCTACTGTGGCTATTTCTAATCTTTTTGCACATGCTGGTGAGATAAAGGAATATGTACTGCCACAATCAATCAAGGTCTTGAAACCTTTATAGAATCCTTAGAGCTGTCCCATCCATCTCATTTAATGCATAGGTATCACATATGGACCAAATCACCGCTTTGCCATCTCCCGACTGGCACTATGTTGATTTTCCAAGCTTCTATCATAAACCATCACCCAGTCCCCTTTTTTTATAGCTTGTGGTCAAAGTCTATGTTTCTTGTCAAACCTCTTCTTTTTCTTGATCCTTACATTCTTCAGCTTTTTCATCGGTGTCTCAATGTCTTTAGGCCTTGTTTCTAACTTTCTAATGCGTAGGACGAGCAATCTTCTCTATTCAAATCCTCTTCCCATGGTAGAACACTCGAAGTAGCAATAATATCCTCAATAGGCATCATTAGTTGTTGTCCATATATTAGTTCAGTAGGCATATACCTTGTAACTGCAGTATGATTGATCTTGTCAACCCATAGAGCAAATGGTAACATTCTTAGCCACTCTTTCATCTTACCCTTGCATGGCTTGCTTATGCCTTAATGATAGGCTGATAACTTCTTTCACTTTTGCAATTTGCTTCAGGATTGTAGACTGAAGTTAAAGCGATCTTGATACCCAATTGTGAAAAGAATTCAGGAGCCTCATCCACATCCTTTTCTCATCCATTTGCAACGACTTTAACAACACAATCATACCTACAAACTGCTTGAGTAGTTTTTATACTAAGAGCTCGACCTTCCACTTGATTTGTCAAGTCTTCTCGTGCAGGCACAAGATATATCATATTCCATAAACCTGTAGGCACGGTAACCAAATCAACTATCCATTTGTAATGCATAGACAATGGATTGGTCGGTTGCGACCCATCCCTATGCTTTACTATGGAATACATCTAGCAGACATTGCATGATTTCACATAATGCTCCACATCTTTACACATTTTTTGCCACCAATACTTCTCTTTGACCTGGCAAATGTGCCTCAAACTCCTCCATGTCTAGCCCATAAACTTTCATGAAACTCATGCATCATGTGTTGTTGTTGAGAAGCCTTATCTACCAATGCACGTACTGGAGCTTCTCTCTTTTCCTTTACATGCTTCCATAAATATCCATCTTTCAGGAAAAACCCATCAGATTTTCTTTTAATCCTTTTGAATTCAACTTAGACCACTCAAGCTTCTTTGTCATGAGGCTAAGATATTGGCATATTTTTAGCCAATAGTCCTCATACAACTCTTCCAAAATTTATGTTTTCACTAAAGCATAACACTAATGATGCTTTTTCTCTACTGCCCATCTCTTCTCTATGGTAGTAAGCTCTTTTCTTAGTGTTGAAATCCCTGTTACAATAGTTGTATCTGTAGTAACAATAGCTGCATACTCATTCCTTGCTGTCATAAAGTCATTTTCCGCACCTATCACACTGTCCTCTTAATCTTCCATTATCTTATCTTGATCTTCAAACCTTGTTGGTGAAAGCATGTCAGTCACAGGGTTTTCTCTACCTGCAATATGCTGAAAATCAGGGTTAAGTGACTTTATATATGCAATCTACCCTAACATGGCAATATTAGGAGTTGAGCAATTTACTATCATGCCCAATAGAGAAACACAATCAGTCTCTACCACTACATGAGCTTCCATAAAATACTCCCTATCACACTTAAGGGCTGTTACTATACCCCAAAGTTTTGTTTTGACTTGAGAATATTGTCGTTGCCATTCATTAAGGACATTTGCTCCAAACGGAATGGCATATCTATTCCCATCAACATCATCATGACCCAATGCCAAACCAATGCCAATTGGTCTTGTATTCATGGTGAGAATTATAGGCTATCCATTCTCATAATTTTCTCTCTTTAGTATTGGGGCTGAAATCAATAAGTTCTTTAACTTCTGAACTGCCTTTGTATGTTGTTTACCCCACCAAAACTTTTGCCCGTTTCTTAAGAGCTGATATAAACTTTCACCCACATGAGCAAAATGGGGAATCCATATCAAGTAAAAGACACATGCACCCAAAATTCTTCTCACCTCCGATACATTCAAACATGTCTCTCACATCATGCTTGTGGCATCAATCCTTATTAGTGGATTGCGTGAAAGAAGGTGTCAACTCTATAAGAGAGAAATAGAAATGAAATATCATGCACATGGTAAGGTTGTGTGGAATATGCTTGCCTAATAAGCCTTTTTTTAGTAAGGAGCCTTGAACGTGGGAGATAAATTTGGTAACACACACACATTTCAATTAACATAGAGGATGAGCTAAGAACTTGGGTAAGTTACTTATGAATATATGTGTGCATCATGTGGGTTAAAATAAGGTATTTTTAAAATAAACAATGATATTTATAAATAGGCCTTAAACGCACCTGATGTAGAGGATATATATAGTAACTTTTTCGAGGTTAAGAAAAAACCAGAAAGATATAGTATAACATTATTTCACATATTATACTAAGAATCCATATAGGATAAATTGCATGCATGTGAAAGCAAGATTCAATACCAAATAATACTTTTTACTCAAAGGTTTTAAAATGCTCTATGGTAACCACATAGGATTGGATCAACACTATTGCTTCAGTGTTAGGATTGATTTTCTTTCTAGAATAAATAACATGATTAAAGAAGACGTTCAAATAGAAGCACAAAACCTAATGCCATGCAAAAAGCCATACAATCTGTCTCTCTCATTCTTCATGGGTTTGCCTACTCTTAGCATAAATTTATGCAATTTGACTATGCACAAGTTATATTTATCTTGTATAAGAATTGTTATCCTAGCATAGGCTTAGATGATCCAGTGAAGTTATTAAAGGCCTTGAATATCAACCCCATAGTGATGTACCCTTGATAGCGCACTATCGATTTAGAGCTTGCATTTCATTAGTTTATGGAAAATAGTTTTTTAGATCATGCCTTCAACTCTTCTTTTATCTTGTGACTTGTTGCATTTGCATGATGAACTATTGAGATTGATTAATAGAGAAGCATGCTTGTTTAGCATGATAAATTAGCTTAACATTAAACTAATATAACACTATTTGGACATTACCTCCTTGTCATAAAAACTAAGGTTGATAATGGTTCTACATTACCATATTGTAGTAAAATTACTAGGCTTTCTTGGCACCTCAAGGAAGTTACTATATGTATATCATCTACATCACATGCGTTCAAGGCCTATTTGTAAATATCCTTATTTGTGAATTTTTCTTGAATAAAACATAACCCTTTTCTATTCAATATGTAAATAACCCCTTTATATTACACCCTTCTGTATGTATTAAATGTATAAAAATGGTATTTTAAAAATATCTTATTTTAAACCCAGGTGATGCACATATATATTCAAGAGTAGCTTACCTGAGCTTGGCACATTGTTACCCTTTTCTAATCAATCTGTAAATAACCCCTTTATATTAGACCCTTCTGTATGTATTAAATGTATAAAAATGGTATTTTAAAAATATCTTATTTTGAACCCAGGTGATGCACATATATATTCATGAGTAGCTTACCTGAGCTTGGCACATTGTTATGCATATATATAGATGGCAAAGACATAAACATATTCTAGTTTGTTGAAATTAAACAATAAATTGGACCAAGAAAATATAATAAGAAACAACACCTTATATTTAATTATTTATAGATTAGCAATTTGACCAAGCTTATTGTTGCAAGGTTTTTCAATTCTAAATGGAAAACCACATCTATCTCTAAATGCTTAAAGCAAGACTTGAGGGAACTATAGAAACTGAATATAAGAGAATATAATAGATCATGAGGGTCTTTTATTTAAGGGTATGTATGCCACAAAACTTTTCATTAATCATTATTGGAAGTGATTCAATATTCATAAATTTATAAAAAATAACAAGAAAGTATAGTATGACCACCCTTGCTAGTACCAATTATCCAAGAAAATGCAATGCACTTCAATAAGGAAGTGGGCATGGATAATCTCCCTAGAATATAATATAAAACTATAGTTTCACATATACTAGATTCTAGTTTTAATATAAACATTGAAACAATGTCTAGAGGCATAACCATAGTATAAATTCCTATTTCTAATATGAATGCCAAAACAAGGTGTGAAGACTTCATCCTCCATGATAAAATATATAACTAACAAAAATGCATGTACTTACTAAGTGTTCATAAATTTTGCGCTTTTTGAATATTGGAGTCTTTGTTATAAGAAACAAGTAGTACTCAAGAATCTCTAAGGTGTGGTGCGCCACTCTCCCTTCCTCTCCCTTGAAAAAAGCGAGTGCTATGAAAGAGATATACACCCTTCTTGCTCCTCAAGCACCACAAATTTCATTTCCACTAAACCAAATAAGAAATAACCATTTTCTCAAACTATACCTATTTATTTAGACACCATATGTTAACAATGTTGTAAAGTACTTTTAAATAGAGTGCAAATAAGGAACAAGCATTTTCTTAATCTACACCCCATGTGTGTAGACAGTACATGTTGAAAAAGTAGTAAGGTACTTTTGGATAGAGTGGACTAATGTATGCAATAAAAACTCATATAGTTATTTATTAGTATAATATCCTTTAACTCAAAAAATTAATGAACCTAATAATTGCTCTTGCAAAAGATAAGAAGAAATTCATGAAGTAATATTTCATCGAATAGGCATCAAACAAATAAATTATATCACCCATGTAAATACCAAGGGATCGCATGATTACTTAGTTTGAGGCCTCCCACTTCTTTAATATGGTGGTTATTTCTACCATTTAGTGCTAGGAAAAATAAGTCCATAATTAAATCTAAATATAGCTAGTTAACTAAGAGTGGAGAGGGTGTGTGTGTGTTTGTGTGTGTGTATGGTTTTGGTGGGGGGACAGGGGGTTGGATGGGTTCATTAGAAAATTGAGTTTATCTCCATATGATTTATTCCAATATTATCAAATTTAAAATTATGCTTACATACTAGATCTTAAATATGTAGTTGAAAGCTTGAATCTCTTATATTCTCCTATCTAGAGATTTTAAGAGAAAATGGACAACTTTCTATATGTATGTTTTTTCCCTACTATAAAAAATGGGGAATGAAATCCTTACATTCTCTTACATAGGAATCTCTCAAAGAACATAGTAACTCTCTCTAGTGACCTATCATTCCCTATTATTACAAGTAGGGAATCACATTCTCTATTCTCTCATATTATAGGAAAATTTGTAAGAATGCAAGAAATTCTCTATATTGATGTACAATTCCCTATGATCACATATAGGGAATGTGATTCCCTAGTTATATATGGGGAATACAAATTAATAGACGTTTATGAGTTTAGAGTGCGCACTCGTAATAAATTAAGGTTAGGATTGAGTTCTAACCAATTTATTTATTTTGTAGCTGAAAACTACTAGGTATTCATTTTTGTCGATTTAATTTGATTATTTTCTAACAATTGTGAATGCTTCAGTTGATGTGTAGAGCAGGCAGCAGTGGCATTGGGAAGCACTGGGCGATAGCGTGTATTCAAGTTATTTAGAAGAAATTATCATTTTTTATGGATGCGCATCTTAGGCGTGGCACCAATATTTATTTTGACATGCTTATTGATTGAAGCGCCTCATGTTTATTCATTATTTTGTATGCGCATGGGTGCACGATTTAAATATTTATTATTGGACATTGTATTTGGATATAGCCTGCCTCTTTGGGCGCCCAATAGCTTTAATTCTTTAGTGGGTCAAAAGCAAACACAAAAGCTAAAGCGTGGTAATTGTAAATTGGGCTATTTTTTGAGCTTGGAGATGAATAATATATCAAATACATGCTTTGTGGAGCGCTCACACAAGGCATGGGGGGAGATTGTACCCAATTAGTCTTTTGCTTCATGTCATGCAAGTCTATCTTCTATCTTGTTTTTTGTGCAAAAGTAGAGTTCTTTTGTTCTTGGGGACTTTTCGGCGCTCACTACGCGCGCATACAACATCCGATCTATGCACCACTTAGAGATAGATTTAGAGAAAAGATGGAATGATCTATGCAACATGTTTGTCTTGTTAGGTCATTGTGAGTAGGTGTATGGTCTTTTTTTGAATTCTTCCATAGCACAAAAAAGTTAGAAATATTTTTTCTTCCTTTATAGCACACTCTTAATTGATATTAAATAAGTTATCTTCTATCCAAATCCACAGTAATCTCAATGCTGGTATGTTGTGCATGTGCAATACCTCGAAACCCTCAAGTATATGATGAAAGTTATCTCCCAAGCATGGATATGTAGAGTATATAGGTAGAGGAGTCATTTTTGTGGCAGGTAGGAAATGAGCAGGGCTTGTAGTGTGCAAAGAAGACAAAGATGATCAATCTAAGGAAAGGAACAAGAGTACAATAATTATTCAAGAGTGAAATAGACTCTTCTTTTTGTGTGGACGTATGCATAGAATTTCTACTGTATGTCGAGCTATGTCAATAGCCTGTTATGGAGCCACAAAATTGGGTCATATTTGCAGTTGCATGTTGTCAGATTAATTGACTATTCACTTATATTAGTATTTTATTATATTTTTTTAACTTATATATTTCTTTTTAATTATATACTCTCATAGTTCACTTTCACCCTTATATTGATTGTGCTAACAATATTTTTTGGCTATATAAATCACTATAGATGACCTAGAGATTAGGATGAGTCCAAGATATATAGATAAGGAGCTATAAGGGATCTTCACATGTATGTCTCCAAATCAGATGGTGCACTTCAAGGCCATGGAAAACCAGGATTTGTCTCAAATATCATCTCAGTGTTGTTCGCATATTACCTTAGCACACTAACACATTGATCTCCAATAGGCAGAGTCGATGGTTTAGGCTAGCTGGAGGAGGGAGGATCAAAGATACCTTTCTTTTGACTTGTGGAGGTGGTGGTTGTGGTGGATGCCTTGCAAAGCCACATACTTTTTCACCTCCTCATTCTAGGGGTGTTTATGGCGGGTGCTGCAGAGATACAAATGTTGTGACCCCATAGTCGGTTGCTACCGCTTAGTCCCGCCCAAATTTTAGAGAGGGTGGCTCAGGTGCATGCTCTGGAGATACAGATGTAGTATCCCCATCCCGTCATTTGAGTAGATATTTATCATCTTCAAGATTTGCTAAATCTATAGGCATATCCACTCCCTTAACTCTAGGTTTTACTCAATCATCTGCAAATGGTACTCTTATGGGCGCTACTTCGAGAGGTCACAGAGGTAGAAGATGCTATCATTTGAGTAGATACTTATCATCTTCATGATTTTCTAGCACTACAACAAAAGGCCTCTTAGACGCGCTCTTAGATGTGATTTTCGAATTGAGAGAAAATCTTATGGGTGCATTTACCAACCCGTCTAAATGTGCATATACCATTCCGTGTCTATAGTCGCGTGTATAAGGAAATCCACACGCACCAATAGATGCGCTTTAGACGCGCATATACACGCATAAATAAACACGCACATGAAAACCAAAATTATTATTTATTTCATTTCTTTTGTGCGTCTACAAGCGCATCTATTTGGAAGATTATACGGGCACGTAGACACGTGCATAGACGCACTTTTACATGCGCCAGTAGACGCGATTGCAAAACCAAAAATCTCATTTTTAAAAAAAGATATTTAATTTCTTTTTATTAATTTGAATTATATAATGCGTCTATGGATGTGTGTACTCTACATTTTAGACGTGAGTCTAGACGTGCATTTTCTGCAATTTAGACGCGCTAATAGATGCAAAGAACAGAATTGGAAAAAAAAAACAGAGAGCATGTGGTACTCTTTGGTTTTTTTTCCCCCTCCCATACATCAAATTTTGCATTTGAAAAAAACACAATGGATCTGAAGGCACGAGAATTGAAAACAAAAATCCATGTACTCATTATATATAAAATGCATTTACATGGGGAGTTTAAGTGCTTACGACCTAAAGCATGGCCGCAAGTAGTAGGCCATAGAGGAGGTATGGTGCTCCTCTACAAATCTGAAGAAGAAACATTTTCGCTAGCACCACCATCGCTACTGGCGTCACTATTCCCCTCCTCGCTATGCTCCGCATCGGGGTTCGCCTACACACACAAAAGATCAAGGTTGCTTACGTACAATTGCAAAGAAAAAGCTATAATTAATAGAAACGTAAGAAAAACATACCTCCTCTGGCTATCGAATCTTCATAGCTCGGTTGTATTGCTCCTCAGTGATGAGACCCTCCTCATAGAAGTGAAGCCATGTGGCTACGCGGTTATGGCCTCGATGGTAACCTACCTCTTTAGGAGTACGTATCCTACTAACGATAGTAGTCTGCAAAACAATTATGATATACAAACAATTATGAGACACAACATATTAGAATAAATTATATAAAGAATTTTAAAAAATATAAATTTTAAAAAACTAGAAATCAAAATATACTTACAAACTCTACCTCCCACGATTCTCTGCTGCTTGATCCGTAATGCGATGATCCCATAGTTTCCATTTGGATGCGTCGCGTCTCTGCATGTTGGTGACTCTTCACATTCTCTGCTCCTTTCTTCTTGGCTTTCCTCCACTCTATGTGGTGGCATATAGGTGGTTGGCTATAGGCTCCACACCCCTCCTCTTGTCTCTGCCACCACAACAGAAACAAGGCATAGATGCGTAAAGTCGGGCGCGTCTATGCATTTTCAGACGTGTAATTACTTAACCACCTGAAATTGGACTTAATATAATTAAAAAACCATAGTTAATAATTATTTTTGCATTGCTCTCTAATGAATGGCAGTTCCTCCAGGTGACAAGCCTGATATAAGTAATTAGCGGCAAGCGACACAAACCTTATTATACAATTAGTAGTAAGCATTGCATGTATCTCATAATTTCTCTACTTCAAGATGATAAAAAATACTTTCTTTTTATTATGGAAAATTCAATTTAGCTTTAAACTTGACTATTGATTCTTGAGTATGCACATGTGCGTATGATATTTTCCATAGAATTAAGAACACACATTGAATCATTAAGCGAATTAAGTATATTACAATGAATGATCCATCTCATCTTCAATGAGATCAGGCCTTGCTAAACTATCTACTTCTATGTCTATGTTACCAAGAGGTAACGAAACAAATAAGTCTATTCCACTATCAGATGTGTTGCTATATTGCTCAATAACTTCATCATCATCAACCACATTATTGTCCTCTTCTGCATTTCCTTGAACATCCTTGCGAGGTTCATCTTGTACTATATCACACATATCATCCATTATGGTGTCATCATGTACATCATCATTAATTGTTGGATTGCCATCTGCTATGTTTATGTCAGTAATATTACCATATATTGGTTTTGAACGAGTAGATATAGAGATGACATACCACCATCTGTTATTGTTTGCCATTGGATGATACACAACTTTTATTTGAAAAACAAAAGCAAGAAACTTAAATACTTATTATATTTTGTATATATATCACATGTATACATATAAAAAAATTAGCTTTTACATATATACCTGCTCGCATTGTTGAGGTAGTACTAATGTGTCATTCTTGTTTTGGTGAAATTTTGTAAAGTCAATGATTACAAAACCACTTGGATGACGTCTGATTGTGTAATGCTCACCATTTGTTACCACTTCTTTAAACCACTTCACATCCAGTACATATATAAAGACTAGGTGATGACGACGACATGATTAAACCTAATTCATGATAACATCAAATTTGTTATTAATATGTTTACATAAAAACTTCAAGGCATATTAATTATTCTAAGATATTCAATTTTAAATAAACAAAACTTATCATAAATACATAAAAACTTATGATAAGAACTTACTATCAAAACTTATCTTAAATACAAAAAATTATGATAAAAATGAAAGCGCGCTAAATGCACGTCTATTCCTGTGTCTAACTGCGCGTCTAGATGTGCATATATTTGCGCGTCTAACTATGCGTCTACTAGCACGTTTACGTAAACTTAGACGCGCATATACACGCAAAAATAGACGCAAACGTCAAAATTTAAAAGATACAAGCGATTTCTTTTCAAACTGCGCCTTTCCTACATTTTTTGCGCGTTCTGAAGCTCGAGTTTAGGCCGACATGCAGTCTACCTCCACTAGTCTCTTCATGACTCACCTCCTCATGACTCACCTCTTCTTTCACTTCAAAGAGACAAAAAGGGAAAGAAGACAGCTAAAGAGAAGAAAGCCAAGGAGAGGAAGAAAGAGAGAACAAAAGAGAGGAGAAAAAGAGGAACAAGAGGCAAAGAGAGGAGACAACAAGTAGCAAGCATCAAGGGAGAACAACTCACTAACAAGAGGAAGAAGGGGAAGGAAGCAGCGGCACCGCCCGTCCATACCAAAGACCCAAGGTGAGTCCTCTCTCTTTCTGTCTCTCTCTCTCTCTCTCTCTCTCTCCCTCTCTCTCTCTCATTTTGTATTAGGATCTATGATTGAAGTTTTTATATCACAAATAAATCATGGATGGAGGTTGTCAGATTGAGAGTGGCCGACTTAGCACATTTGACAGCGCTTGTAGATTCTAGTGTAGACGTAGACATAGACGCCCATCTATGTTTGCTATCATCGCGTTTGCAGTCGCGTCTCCAAGTGCATGTATTCTACATCTCAGCAGATGCGAGAATATACGCGCTCTACCCAGAAGCTTTGACTTCAGAGACGTGTCTGAGAGCGCATCTATTCTGCATCTTAGACGCGAATATACATGCGCTCCACCCAGAAGCTTTGACTTCAGGGAAGCATCTGAGAGCGCGTCTATTCTACATCTCAGACGCGAATATACAAGCACTCTAACCAAAAGGTTTGACTTTAGGAAAGCGTCTAAGAGCGCGTCTACTCTGCATCTCAGACGTGAATATACATGCGCCAGCTTCAATAAAAAAACAAGTTTTTATTTTTCTAGAATTGTACGAGCATGTTACACAATAGTACAATTTACATAATATTACAGTTTAGTAAATTTGTCTTATTCCTGTGTTTTGTTTGCAGATGTCGCATCCTGGTTCATCTAGCAATGACCCAGATTTGGAGCGCATGAATGATACATTGGGCTTGTTCAGTAGAGGGGTCAATGCTTTTTTTGAAGGTTTTCCTAGTAAGGAAGACTTCATGGGAGAGATGACTAGACACCTTGGTCGCTCTCCTGCAGTAGAGGAGGTGTTCAGCGTCATGTCTGGAACGCCTCTGACGTCTTTGCCTGGCACTACTTCCCAAACACCAAATGTCCAAACTCCAACTGCAGGTACTCCACGTACAGTGCCTGTACATGCATCGGTTGAAGAACAAGCGTCAGCCGGCACACGCGCATTTGCGGAAGCATATGCATCCAGCGAGGCAGAGGATAGTCGATAGAGAGGGAGAAGGGAGAGTCGAGGGGGAGGACGAGGTTTGTGTAGGGGTTGCCTAGGAGGTGGCAAGCGATCAACCTCACAAAAAGATCAGTAGAGGAGCATGTATGTCAGTACTATAGAGTTACAGATATTGATGGCATCTTCCATGATGATGAAGGAAGGGATGTAATAGCGTACATGAGGAGCGTCGTACATGCGACATATAAAGATTGTTTCGTTTACTTCAAGAATCAGAAAAGCGGCTTGTGGCAGGAGGCGTTGAGGGCAGTCCATAGGAGGTACCCAAATCTTGAGGGTCAGCGATTCTCAGATGATTGGGGACTCACAAAAGTGAGGGATTTGCTTCACAAAAAAAGATCCCACCTCATGAAACGCGCTAGGGAGTCAGTGCGGAGACAAGAGGAGGGGCGTGGAGCCTATAGCCAACCACCTATGTGCCACCGCATAGAGTGGAAGAAAGCCAAGAAGAAAGCAGCAGAGAAAGTGAAGAGTCGCCAGCACGCAGAGGCTCGACGCATCCAAATGGAAACCATGGGATTGTTGCATTACGGATCGGGCGGCAGAGAGTCATGGGAGGTAGAGTTTGTAAGTATATTTTGATTTCTAGTTTTTTAAAATTTATAATTTTTTTAATTCTTTATATAATTTGTTCTAATACATTGTGTCTCATAATTATTTGTATATATCATAATTGTTTTGCAGACTACTATCGTTGGTATCCTGGATACCTACTCCTAGAGAGGTACGTTACCATTGAGGCCATAACCGCGCAGCCACATGGCTTCACTTCCATGAGGAGAGTCTCATCACTGAGGAGAAATACAACTAGGCTATGAGGATTCAACAACTAGAGGAGGTATGTTTTTCTTACTTTCCTATTAATTATAACTTTTTCTTTGCAATTGTACGTAAGCAACCTTGATCTTTTGTGTGTGTAGGCGAACCCCGATGTGGAGCATAGCCAGGAGGGGGATAGCGATGCTAGTAGCAATGGTGGTGCTAGCGAAGATGTTTCTTCTTCAGATTCGTAGAGGAGCACCATACCTCCTTGTAGCCACACTTTAGGTCGCAAGCACTTAAACTCCCCATGTAAATGCGTTTTATATATAATGAATACATGGATTTTTGTTTTCAAATCTTGTGCCTTCAGATCCATTGTGTTTTTTCCAAATGCACAATTTGATGTATGGAAGGGGAAAAAAAAAACCAGAGAGCATGTGGTTGCATGCTTTCTGGTTTTTTTTTTCAATTTTGTACTTCGCGTCTATTTGCGCGTCTAAATTGCAGAAAACACACGTCTAAAATTCAGAATACACACATCCATACACACGCTATTTAATTCAAATTAATAAAAAGAAATTAAATATATTTTTTAAAAGGAGATTTTTGGTTTTGCATTCGCGTCTACTAGCGCATGTAAAAGCGCGTCTATGCACGTGTGTATGTGCTCGTTTAATTTTCCATGTAGATGCGCTTGTAGATGCACAAAAGAAATTAAATAAATAATAATTTTAGTTTTCATATGTGCATTTATTGATGCGTGTATATGAGCGTCTAAAGCGCATCTATTGGTGCGTGTGGATTTCTTTATACATGAGACTATAGACGCGAAATGGTACATGCACAAATAGACGAGCTTATAGACACTTGTGCTTCTGCCGATGCATATATAGGCACTGCACGTGGAGTACCTGTTGGAGTTTTGACATTTGGTGTTTGGGAAGCAGTGCCAGGAAAAGACGTGAGAGGCATTCCGGACATGACGCTGAACACCTCGTCTCCTATGGGAGAGCGGCCAAGATGTCTAGTTATCTCTCCCATGAAGTCTTCCTTACTAGGAAAACCTCCAAAAAAATCATTGACCCCTCTGCTGAACAAGACCAATGTATCATTCATGCGCTCCAAATCAGGGTCATTGCTAGATGAACCAGGATGCGATATCTGCAAACAAAACACAGGATTAAGACAATTTTGCTAAACTGCAATATTGTGTAAACTGTACTATTGTGTAACATATTTGTACAATTCCAGAAATAAAAACTTGTTTTTTAATCAGATCTTCCTTGAAGTCAAAGCTTCTGAGAAAAGCGCGTGTATATTCGTCTGAGATGCAGAATCGATGCGCTCTCAGACGCTTCCTTGAAGTCAAAGCTTCTGAGCAGAGCGTGTATATATTCGCGTCTGAGATACAGAATAGACGCGCTCTCAGACGCTTTCCTGAAGTCAAAGCTTCTGAGCAGAGTGCATATATTCTCGCGTTGGAGATGGAGAATAGATGCGCTTAGAGACGCAACTGCAGGCGCGATAACAGCAAATACAGCTGCGCGTCTATATCTGCGTCTGCTCTGGAATCTACACGCGCTATTAAACGCGCTAAGTCGGCCTCTCTCAACCTGAAAATCGCCATGATTTATTTGTGATATAAAAACATCAAATTGATAGAAAGAAATATCCTAATACAGAAAGAGAGAGAGAGGGAGGAAGGGAGAAAGAGAGAAAGAGACACAGAGAGAGAGAGAGAGAGAGCGAGAGAGAGAGAGAGAGAGAGAGAGAGAGAGAGAGAGAGAGAGAGAGAGAGGACTCACCTTGGGTCTTTGGTGTTGATGGGTGGTGGCGCTGCTTCCTTCCCCTTCTTCCTCTCCTTGGTGAGTTGTTCTCCCTTAATGCTTGCTGCTTGTTGTCTCCTCTCTTTGTCTCTTGTTCCTCTTGTTCTTCTCTCTTTTGTTCTCTCTTTCTTCCTCTCCTTGGCTTTCTTCTCCTTAGCTGTCTTCTTTCCCTTCTTGTCTCTTTGAAGTGAAAGAATAGGTGAGTCATGAGAAGGTGAGTCATGAAGAGACTAGTGGAGATAAACTGCATGTCGGCTGAACTCGAGCTCCAGAACACTCAAAGAACGCAAGAAAGGCGCAGTTTAAAAAGAAATCACTTGTATCTTTTGAATTTTGACTTTTGCGTCTATTTTTATGTGTATATGCGCGTCTTTGTTTACGTAAATGCGCTAATAGATGCAGACGTAGACGTGCAGATAGATGCAGGCATAGACGTGCAGATAGACGCAAACAGAGACGCACATTTAGCACGCTTGCATTTTTATCATAAGTTTTTGTATTTAAGATAAGTTTTGATAGTAAGTTCTTATAATAATTTTTTATGTATTTATGATAAGTTTTGTGTATTTAAAATTGAATATCTTAGAATAATCAATATGCCTTGAAGTTTTTATGTAAACATATTAATAACAAATTTGATGTTGTCATGAATTAGGTTTAATCATGTCATCGTCATCACCTAGTGTGGTGCATGCTGATGAGTCAATGAGCACATCCTCAAGTGAAGATGAAACATTACATCTTCATAATCGAGATGCATGGCTACGACAAGAAATTAAATGCATGTGTGATCGTTGCCGAGGGTGTATTTTTTTAGCACATCGAGTTGCAATGTCACACCTCAGCATGTATGGAGAATGGAAGCGAGAAAAATCACCGATATTCATTGTTTTTAACACTAAGATTTCTAGTCTATGTTTGAAATATATATCAACGTACATATAACTTCCTTTTGTGGTTGAGCAGGATGTGGTGCCACATCCTCAAATGCTCCCTCTCGGGCGTCGAGAGGCTGCAAAACGTCGACGCGAGGAGGCAGAGTCTTCAAGAAGAGTGGAGACTGACCACCATGATAGTAGCCCTCATGAAATGCCCCATCAAGTTGTAGAGGATGAGATTTTGGACAACATGGTATACGATCTATTTTTGCAATTGGTTCGGGGAGAAGGTCACTCGACGAAGCCAGATGACCGACTATACGTAGCATCATCTACTCCATTGTATGAAGGTTGTACGGACTCCGTTCTTCGTGTGTCCCTCGAGATACTTAACTTGCAAACAATTTATGGATGGAGTAATGTTAGTTTGAATGTGTTATTGAAGTAGGTATCAATTTAGTTTGGCTTATGAATCATAATATTAATTGTTCTATTTTGAAATCAGACACAAATATATGTTGGTGGTTTTTTAACTCACTTTTAAAAATATATGTAGGTTATTATCACAAATGCTTCCAAAAGGAAACAAATTGCCAACTAAGAGAAAGCAAGCAAGACATTACTTAACATCTCTGGGAGGCCTTGATTATGTCAAGATCAATGCATATGTCAATGATTGTGTCTTATTTCGTGGGATTCATGAGTTCGCATGAGGGTGTCCTGTTTGTGGTGAATCAAGATACGAAGTGGAGATGAAGTCAATGGATGTGCCTCATAAGGTTTTGCGATATTTTTCGATTATTCCACGTATTCAACTTATATTCAAGTGTAAGTCTATTGGAAAGCTCATGTCATGGCATGCTAGTCATTGTTCAAGTGATAGAAAATGGAGGATCCCTATAGACACATCGGCAAGGCAACATATAGACAATTTGTGGCCCGTTTTAAAAGAAGAGCCAAGAAATTTGAGATTTGGTTTAGGTATAGATGGAATCAATCCATTTGGCATCAACGCACATCATACAGTGTATGGCCAGTGGTATTGGTGAGCTATAATATTTCTCCATCTATGGCAATTAAAAAGGGACATGTAATCTTGTCCCTTGTGATTCCTAGAAAGCACAAGGTAATAAACATGGACATTTACTTAGAGCCTTTGATTGAAGAGTTAGAAATGTTATGGGAAGATATTGAGGTACAATATACAAGTGCATGTGCATCCTCTAGAGATTTCACTTTGAAGGCCATGTTATCATGGACCATGCATGACTTTCCAGGATATAGAGAGTGTTCAGGTACATGTATATAACTCTGTATTTGAAATTCAAGACTTAATCAATTGCATGTTATTGATTCACTTGTTTGTTCAGGTTTAACCACATCAGGATATCATGCATGTCCTATTTGCAGTCCCTCTCTAGTTTCCTCTAGGCTGGCACGTTTAAAGAAGGTTATCTATGACAATCATCCTCAATTTCTTCATATTGACTATCCCAAATATGTTCTCCATACTAATGGAATGACTCCACAATCTCTAACCATTCCAGATTGGAAGGAGAGATGGATTAATGCCGACAGCCACCCTCCACTCGGCATGAGTCGGTAAGAAGTATATTTCTCTCGATTGATTTAGTATGATGAATTTTTTACACAATATGTTTATTTGTTAGGTTCTCTATATTTTTTCATCTTTTGTATTGGACTGAACTCAAGATCAATCAGCTGTTGGACCCCATGCACATATTCAAAAATGTTGTATCTACATTATGGGATCACTTGATAGGGGCTCATGATTCAGTCAATGTAAGGGAGGATTTACGTAACATGGGTCGCATGAGACGAGCCTGGCCATGCATTGGACCTTGAGGAAAGATTGAGCTACGCCATGCACTTGGATGCTGTCAAAGAACGAGGAAAAAATAGTAAAGGAACAGATATGTAGCTTTCGAACACCCATAGGATGTATGAGATGTCTCAAGGGAGCCTTCATAAAGAAAAAGAAAAGAGGTGTGGAGCAACTATCTGGTTTGAAATCCCACGATTGGCACAAAATGATTCAAGTAAGGGTATCTCTAACCATGAATATAGTAATTAGTGGAGTAACTATGTGTAAACTTTGGGGTATAATGAATTTTTCCTCAACTAATCATTTGATCTATGAATATTATTTACATTTAGTTCATACTTCCTACTAGCATATCCCATTGTGTATCCAAAGATATACTTGATATCATTTACAAGATGGGAGAGCTTGTGATGTGTGTATACATTGTATTTTTTCATTATATATTGCATATATCATGCAGTGAACCTCTTTGAATTTCTACACAAAAATAAACAATTGTTAAATACATCCTGACAGATACGTGAGCTCGAAGGAAATTGATCCAAATACATTGCAATATGCTCGAGTATTATCTATTGAGGTGGTTTGTTTGGTGGATGAAATTTTTCCTCGCTCCATTTTGACTACTCAATTACATTTACTCGTACATTTGATTGATGAGATCGCACTTTGTGGGGCAGTTCATGCAAGGTGGATATTTTTTCTTGAGCACTTTATGAAAATCTTGAAAGATTTTGTGAGGCAAAAAGCACGGCCTGAGGGAAGCATGGCTGAGGGTTGGCTAGTACAATCATCCCTTGTTTATATTTCTGAATATCTTGCTGAAGTGGATCCCTCTCAACCACGATGATGGAAAGATGATGAAGACTTGAGGATGACCTCTATAATACCTCAAGGAAAAGGAATGAGTAAAGTGCTAACAAAAGAAGAACTTCGTAAGTGAAATAGTTTTTCTGTGCTCAATAGTGATGTAATGAGCAAATGGGTGACACTATATAATGAGGCAAGGACAAGAAGAAAAAGTGAAAGACAAGCATTTCGTACCAAATATGGAAGTAATGTCTCATTTCCAGATCATCTAAATGCACTCCCACGTCATATTGATATAGATTGGTCACATGAGAAAATGGAGAGAATGAAAAAAGAGGAGGAAATTAATATATCTCAAGAAGAGTTGGAATACGCACGAGGTTTCTTATCAAAGGTGAGACATACTATCAATTAATTTCTTTCTAGTTATATTTTATATAATAAATTGACATGTTTAATCTTAATCTTTTACTACTAGTGCGCATTATTCAATGCTATTTGGTGTGAGGGTAAACATCTTCGAACTCAACGTATAGATGAAAAGAGAAATACCCAAGATTGTGGTGTCCTTGCTCACTTTGAGGATGCCAATGGTACCATGGAAGGTTATTGTGGCTTGATCCAAGATATTCTGAAGCTTGACTTCAGATGATTCTTTATACATGTACTGGATATGAAGTGGTTTAAAGAAGTGGTAACAAATGGTGAGCATTGCACAATCAGACGTCACCCAAGTGGTTTTGTAATCATTGACTCTACAAAATTTCACCAAAATAAGAATGACACATTAATACTACCTCAACAATGCAAGCAGGTGTATATGTAAAAGATAAATTTTTTAATATGTATACATGTGATACATATACACAATATAATAAGTATTTAAGTTTCTTGCTTTTGTTTTTCAAATACAGGTTGTGTATCATCCAATGGTAAACAATAACCGATGGTGGTATTTCATCCCTATATCTAATCGTTCAAAACCAATATATGGTAATATTACTGACATAGAGATAGCAGATGACAATCCAACAATTAATGATGATGTACATGATGACACCATAATGGATGATATGCGTGATATAGTACAAGATGAACCTCGCGAGGATGTTCAAGGAAACGCATAAGAGGACAATAATGTGGTTGATTATGATGAAGTTATTGAGCAATATAGCAACACATCTGATAGTGAGATAGACTTATTTGTTTCGTTACCTATTGGTAACATAGACCTAGAAGTAGATAGTTGATCTCATTGAAGATGAGATGGATCATTCACTATAACATACTTAATTCGCTTAATGATTCAATGTGTATTCTTAATTCTATGAAAAATATCATACGCACATGTGCAATATACTCAAAAATCAATAGTCAAGTTTAAAGCTAAATTGAATTTTCTATAATAAAAAGGAAGTATTTTTTATCTTCTTCAGGTAGAGAAATTATGAGATACATACAATGCTTGCTACTAATTGTATAATAAGGTTTGTGTCACTTGCCGCGCTAATTAGTTATATCGGGCTTGTCAACTGGAGGAACTGCCATTTATTAGAGCAATGCAAAAATAATTATTAACTCTGGTTTTTTTACTATATTAAGTCCAATTTCAGGTGGTTTAATAATTACGCATCTGAAAATGTGTCTATATTCGCGTCTATCTGCGCGGATATATAGACGCAAAATTCGCATCTATTTACACGCTCTTTTACATGCGCATATAGACGCAATGATAGACGCGCCTGAATTTGCGCGTCTAACATGCGTGTCTATGCCTCGTTTCTGTTGCGGTGTAGATCTATACGCACGTCCAGTCCCTTGACTCAACCATCTGCAACGAATGGCACTCCTACGGGTGCATCTTTGAGAGGTCACAGAGGTGGGAGAGGATGCACTTTAGATGCAACCCACCAAGATGTAGATACTTATTAGATGAGAAACTAGTGCTATACTCATGAATGATGAGGAGAGGAGGGTACTTGCCTATAAGAGAAAATTGTGCCAACAAGTATTTAGGCACAATATTCTGGATCATTGAAAAAATATACCGGAGGGAAGCACAAACTATGTGATAATATTTTTATATGAAGAGATCACAGTACCTACATAAGTTGATCAAATCTCCATTAGATAGAGGATGGATTGTATGCATACATATATGTCACATAGATGGTGAGATGTATGCAATGCAATTGAGAGTGGTGTCAAAAGACTTATTTGGAGACTTCATAAGTTCTCTATTGGTTATATTCACTTTTTTATTTTGTATATTTCTTATACTAATAACCTTTTTTCTAACAATGTTACTTTTCTTGTGTTGTTGTACTCAACCACAAATTGCAACGTCATGGGATTGGAGACTTGGTATGCAGAGAGACACAATCTCACTACAATGATTGATGAATTATATGTGCAAGGGAGGCCAATAAGTCATGTCTCTTTCATTTTTTTAATTTTTTGTTTTTGCGATGCATTATGTACTCTAGATTAATCTTTGCCTATTTATATTCCAGACTCGGTTTGACTATTTGTTACATCGGGAATAGATGGTGAGAAGAAATAGTAGTCGCTTGGATTTGTGGAGCACACATCCATTTCTTTTCTAGCTCTATGCTCCATGTAGATTCCTTTAATTATGTAGCATTCTTCGGATACATTTCTCATCCTTTATATGTACTCACATTTGGAAATATTTATGGATACATTTCTATGTCTTGGTTTCTCATCCCTATCAGTCTATATAGCTCTATGGAATGTCAACATCCATATTGTACTTATTTGGAAATTGAATCAATCCACTCATTTTTCCTAGTATCTCATGATGTATGTACTTTGATAGTAGTTTCATGGAATATTATTCAACTCATTTGGTTGGAAGGTGGTAGGATTACATGCCCTACCACTGAAATTTATTTTTTTCCCTCTATAATTGTCATGATTTGCATAACAAATAAATATGTATACATCACTATTTGCGAGTATATCTACATTGCTATATACAAATGTTTTCTAGTGAAAATGGGGGTAATTATTTAGATGAATAATTATGTTGCTTTGAAAGTTGGTATGCAACTATGAGGGAAGTATTCATGAGCATTGGTATATACAAACTCACAATATGGTAACCGGAAAAGAGGACTTGCATTGGTAGACCACACTACAACAAAAAGGCTCCATAGACGCGCTTGTAGACACAATATTTGAATTGTGTTAAAAAATGTCGGGTGCATTTATTACATCGTCTACTGCTGCGTCTAAAATTTCACGTCCAAAAGCGTGCTTATAGTCAGAGTTACACACCCATATAGACGTGCATATAGACGTGTGTATTGATGCACTACGTAAATATATAATCATATTTATAAAAAAGTGGATATATTCATATTGTGCATCTATACACGCGTGTATCTGCGCGTCTAAAAAAGGGTTTACTCTGCAAGTTTTTGACGAGAATAGATGCGCATTTATCATGTAATTTAGACACGTTGATAGACGCGCAAAAGAGAGGTGTGAAAAAAAAACCAGAGAGCATGTGGCTTTGCAAGCCACATGCTCTTTGGTTTTTTTTTTCCCATCAACATCAAATTGTATGCTTAGGGAAAAAAGAGAAATATTATTTTGAAGATTTTTGTACTGAAAACAAAACAAAGTATGTAGAACACGAAATTTCATATATATATATGAAACATTTTTACATGATGAGTTCTAGTGCTTGTGACCTCAAGCATGGTCATGGTCGCAAGCACTAGCTGAAAGTAATACATATCAAAAATGAAAACTACAAGCCAAGGGGAGGCATGCGCGCATAGGGCTCCTCTACATCTCCTCAGAAGAGGCATCATCATCGCTACCACCACCACTGCCTCTGCCGTTGCCACTGCCACCGCTACTGCTAGTCCCCCCTTCGCTATCCTCAACTGCATCAGGGTTCGCCTACACAAAGGATTAAGGTATATAAATACCATTACAAACAATAAATTAGAGTTACCTATACTTTTCATGTAAAAAATAAAACATACCTCTTCTGGTTGTGGAATCCTCATGGCACGATTATATTGCTCCTCCGTGATGAGTCTCTCCTCGTTGAAATGCTGCCAAGTGGACGCCCGGTTATGACCTCGATGGTAGCCTACCTCTCTTGGAGTAGGTAACCTACCAACGATATGATAGTACAAAACAATTTGAACATACAATGTATTAGAACACACTACATAATGAAGTGAAACTAATTACAAAATTTAATTTTAAAAAAAGAAATCAAATAATACTTACAAACTCAGCCTCCCATGACTCCCTGCCACCCGATCCATAATGCGATGATCCCATGGTTGCCATCTGGATACATTGCACCTCTGCATGCTGGCGACTTGTCATTTTCTATGCTGCTCTCTTCTTGGCCTCTTTCGACTCCCTGCGGTAGCAATTGGGTGGTTGGCCATATCTAGGGTGCCCCTGCTCTTGTCTTCGCAGTGACTCCTTGGCGCACGTCATAAAGTGAGACCTCTTGTTATGAAGTGCGTCTCTCACCTTTAATCATCCCCAATCATCTGCGAATCGTGAATTCTTAGGATTAGGGTACCTTCTACATACTGCCCGCAGCACCTCTTGCCACAAACCATTATTTTGGTGCTTGAAAGGAATCATGCAGTCTTTGTATGTGGCATGCACGACACTCCTCAAGTAGGCTATCACTTCCCTCCCCTCAGAGTCATGCAAGATACCACCAACATCAGTGGGACAGAGTAGTACATTTGTGGAGGCTCACATCTCTCATTTCCCGGTGAGGGTGATCGAGAGCCACGTCCTAGGCAACCCCCACAAAGCCCTCAACCTCCTCGTCCTCCCGCACGACTCTCCCTCCTCCCTCGATGAGCACTATCCTCTACCTCACTCGATGCACATGCTTCTGCAGATGCACGTGCGTCGACCGATCCATGTACTTCAGCTGATTCCTGTGCATTAGCCGATCTGTGTGTATGCATAGTGTGTGGAGTACCTACTAGTAGAGGTGTCCCAAGGTTTGATGTTTGTGTGGCAGTGCTAGGCAAAGATGTGATAGGTGTCCTCGACATCACACTGAAAACCTCCTATGTAGTGGGAGGGCGACCAAGATAATTGATCATCTCTCGCATGAATTGCTCCTTGTTTAGAAAACCTCCAAAAAAGCTACTAACACCTCTAGAAAACTCCGCTAAGGTGTTGTTCATGCATTCCAACTCAGAATCAGTGCTGGAAGATCCAGGATTCCATATCTACACAAGAAAAATCATATTACCCTGTGCAGATAAAACATATTACATCTTCATTTATATCTGTGTCTCTGTGTGCGTCTGTCAGCGCGTCTATTTCCATGTCTATACCTGCGTCTACACTGTCAGCTGGACGCGCTGACAGACGCACACAGTCGAACCACTTTTTTCAAACTTGGTTAAAAAACGCACAAAAAAACCTCCATAGATGACAGTCTATAGCATGTAAAGAGAGAGAGAGAGAGACAAACAGACAGAGAAAGCAAACAAGATTGAGAGAGAGAAGAAGAACTCACCTTCTTTGCTTGTTCGGACGGGTGGCGGCTAGGTTGCAAGCTCCTTGTCCTCCTTCTCCCTTCCCTTGGTAAGTTGCTTGCATCTTCTTCTCTTCCTTGTTGTTTCGATCTTGTTCTTTACTCTTTGGCTCTTCCTTCCTCTTGTCCTCTTTTTATTCTTATTTCCTTCCCTCATTGTCTTCATGAAGTGATAGATAGACATGATTAGTGATGTCGAGCTCGAATTGCAGAAAATGCGCAAAAAATGCATGAAAGCACTGGTTTGAAAAGAAAGCCACAATTTTTTTTAAAAAAATTATATTTACATAGCATGTCTATAAGCGCGTGTATATGCACAGATAATACTTATTACACGCGCTGACTGACGCGCAGTAACAATTAAATTGATTAGATGCTAGCTTTTGGTTGTTTTTGGATCAACATGACATGACTTTCCTAGTCTTTCAATATCAAAATGTTTGCCTCCATGTTGTAAGTATCAATGCATGCATTTAGGGAATATGACATATATACCAAATGAAATCACATTTGTCCTTATGATCCAGGTGTAATTATGTCGTATATACATCCAATCATGCCCCATACATGCATACAAATATACATCCAATCATGCCCTATACATGCATACATGCCACATAGATGATTAGATGCACGCAAGGCAATCAGGACTTTGTTTTCTTTATAGCACTCCATCACAAACCATGATCCTATGGATTTGGAGACTCGATGTACAGAGAGACATGGTCTCACTACACTCATTGATAGATTGTATGTGCATAGTGGTCCAACAAATCAAGCCTCTTTCTTATTTGCAGGCATTATATATTTGTAGGTATTCAATATATAATTGATTTATGGAACATTATTTAGCACATGATGCTAGAAGGTTAGCATCACTAATTTACTACACGCATTGCTATCCATGTCAATATATGCATCAAAAAACACAGCTACTTGTTGCGATGCTAATAGTGATTGATTTGCAGAGAAGTATATACCGATGCTTTTAGTCAATTGGCACATATGTGGTGACTTACTAGACCATCCCACTTGCAATTGCATGTAAGTATCAATAGGTGGATAAAGCACAAATGGTTTTTAGCTAGAGAGAGATAATGTAATGAAGGTGTATACGAAAGAGATAGAGAAAGGTATATTATCCACCAATCAATCAAAGATATGTACATGAAGTGACTTGATATAGTAATTAGAGTATCGTCATTTTTAGGATGCTCCATTGACTTCTGCAAGTTCCCATAACCTTGAAGTAGATAGCCAACCACAGTGTCCATGGAAGGAAAACTTGACCTCATCAAATTAACCAAGTTAATTTACTTATACATTTCATAGATAAGAGTTTTGTAGTTGGCTTGTTGGTATTGCAAAGTATCCTTACAATGATCTATTTTAGTCACCAAAAAGTGGACACACTGGCTAAAGATGATGAAAAGAGGACATGTGCACATTGGCTACATGTGGTCCACCTTATCTAAAATTATATGTGAGCTATAAGTGCACCTTGTCATGATTGGAATAGCTTGCACATGCACAAGCCAACTAATTTACATCAATCTACTCATGCTATGAATTGGCATGCATGTCTTTCTTTTGCTTTGATTATATTGATTATGATGTATATTCCTCAAGAATAATGAGAATCAAGGGACTACCCTAAAAAGTGAGGGTACTCCCTTGAATCACCGATTAAGCTTTGATCTATAATTTTATGCATGGCTAGGTTAAGTGCACAACAAATGAGACATGTGAGTGTATTGATCAGTTCTCTCTCTCTCTCTCTCTCTATATATATATATATATAATAGATTGCACATGCACAACCTTTGATCTATAAGTTTTAGCCATGGCTAGGTTAAGTGCACAACATATGTGACATGTGCATGTATCGATCACTTCTCTCTCTCTCTATTGCACATGCACAAGTAAATTTATTTGCATCATTCGACTAACGCTATGAATTGGCATGCATGTCTTGCTTTTGCTTTGATTGTATTGATTGTAATGCATATTTGTTGAGACTAATGAGAGTCAAGCGACTACCCTAAAAAGTTAGGATACTCTCTTAAATCACCAACTAACCTTTGATCTATAAGTTTATGCATGGCTAGGTTAAGTGCACAATAGATGTGACATATTATGCATGTATCGATCACTTCTTTCTCTCTCTCTCTCTCTCTCTCTCTCTCTCTCTCTGTGTGTGTCTCTCTCTCTCCCTCCCTCCCTCCCTCCCTCTCTCTCTCTCTCTCACTACAACAAAAAGGCCTCATAGACGCACTTTTAGACGCGACTTTTGAATATAGAGAAAATCTTACGGGCGCGTCTATCCGCCCGTCTATTTGCGCATCTACAGTGTCGCGTCTATAATCGCATGTATAAAGGAATTTACACGCAAAAATAGACCCGCAAGAGACGCACAATACACGCGTGAATACAAATGCATAAAAAATCAAAATTTTTATTTATATAATTTATTCTGTGCATCTACTAGCGCATCTGTTTGGAAATTAGACGGGCACATAGACACGCCTATAGACGCGCTTTTACAAGCACCCATAGACGCGAATGGAAAACAAAAAATCTCATTTTAAAAAGAAGATATTTAATTTATTTTTTAAATTTGAATTATCTAGCGTGTGTATAAGTGCGTGTACTCTGCATTGTAGACGCGCTTGTAAACACGCGTTTTCTGCAATTTAGACGCGCGGATAGACGCGCAAAACAGAACTGAAAAAAAAAACCAGAGAGCTGGTTTTTTTTTTCCCCCTCCTATACATCAGATTGTGCATTTGGAAAAAAGACAATGGATCTAAAAGCACGAGAATTGAAAATAAAAGTCCATATATTCATTATAGATCAAAAGGATTTACATGGGGAGTTTAAGTGCTTGCGACCTAAAGCGTGGGCGCAAGCAGTAGGCTCAAAGATGGATAATACATATACAAGAAAACAAGGCCATAGAGGAGGTATGGTGCTCCTCTACGAATCTAAAGAAGAAACATCTTTGCTAGCACCACCATGGCTACTAGCATCGCTATCCCCCTCCTCGTTATGCTCCACATCTGGGTTTGCCTACACACACAAAAGATCAAGGTTGCTTACGTAGACATGGTGGAGAAAAAGTTATAATTAGCTATACTTTTAATAGAAAAGTAAGAAAAACACACCTCCTCTAGTTGTCGAATCCTCATAGCCCGGTTATATTGGTCCTCAGTGATGAGACCCTCCTCATAGAAGTGAAGCCATGTGGCTGCCCGGTTATGGCCTCGATGGTAACCTACCTCTCTAGGAGTAGGTATCCTACCAACGATAGTAGTCTGCAAAACAATCATGATATATACAAACAATTATGAGACACAATGTATTAGAACAAATTATATAAAGAATTGAAAGAAATATAAATTTTAAAAAACTAGAAATCAAAATATACTTACAAACTCTGCCTCCCACGACTCTCTGCCGCCTGATCTGTAATGCGACAATCCCATGGTTTCCATTTGGATCCGTCATGCCTCTGCATGCTTGTAACTCTTCACTTTCTCTGCTGCTTTCTTCTTGGCCTTCTTCCACTCTATGCGGTGGCATATAGGTGGTTGGCTATAGGCTCCATGCCCCTCCTCCTACCTCCGCAGTGAGTCCCTGGCACGTGTCATGAGGTGTGATCTTTTGTTGTGAAGCAAATCCCTCACTTTTCTGCATCCCCAATCATCCGAGAATCGCTGACCCTCAGGATTTAGGTACCTCCTATGGACTGCTCTCAACACCTCCCACTACAACAAAAAGGCTCCATAGACGCGCTTGTAGACACAATATTTGATTTGTGAAAAAAAATGTGGGGCGCATTTATTAACGCGTCTATTTCCGCTTCTACAAAATCGCTTCTAAAAGTGTTCTTATGATCAGAGTTACACGCACACTTAGACGCGCGTATAAATGCGCTACGTAAATATATAATCGTATTTATAAAAAAGTGGATACATTCATATTGTGCGTCTATACACGCGTGTATCTACGCGTCTAGAACCACGTTTTTTCTGAAAGTTTTTGACGAGAATAGACCCGCATTTATCCTGCAATTTAGACGCGCTGATAGACACGCAAAACAGAGGTATGAAAAAAAAACCAGAGAGCATGTGGCTTTGCAAGCTACATGCTCTTTGGTTTTTTTTCCCCCATCAATATTAAATTGTATGCTTAGGAAAAACAGAGAAAGATTATTTCGAAGATTGGATACTGAAAACAAAACAATGTATGTAGCACACGAAATTTCATATATATAGATGAAACGTTTTTACATTATGAGTTCTAGTGCTTGTGACGTCATGGTCGCAAGCACTAGCTGAAAGTAATACATATCAAAAATGAAAATTACAAGCCAAGGGGAGGCATGCATGCATGGGGCTCCTCTATATCTCCTCAGAAGAGGCATCATCATCGCCAGTACCAACGCTGCCTGTGCCGCTGCCGTCATCACCACCGCTACTGCTAGTCCCCCCTTCACTATCCTCAACTGCATCAGGGTTCGCCTACACAAAGGATTAAGGTATATAAATACCATTACAAACAATAAATTAGAGTTATCTATAATTTTCATGTAAAAAATAAAACATACCACTTCTGGTGGTGAAATCCTCATGGCGCGATTATATTGCTCCTCCGTGATGAGTCCCTCCTCGTAGAAATTCTGCCAAGTGGATGCCCAGTTATGACCTCGATGGTAGCCTACCTCTCTAGGAGTAGGCATCCTACCAACGATATGATACTACAAAACAATTTGAACATACAACGTATTAAAACACACTACATAATGAAGTGAAACAAATTACAAAATTTAATTTAAAAAAAGAAATCAAATAATACTTACAAACTCAGCCTTCCATGACTCCCTGCCACCCGATCCATAATGCGACGATCCCATGGTTTCCATCTGGATACGTCGCACCTCTGCATACTGGCGACTTGTCATTTTCTCCGCTGCTCTCTTCTTGGCCTCTTTCCACTCCTTGCGGTGGCAATCGGGTGGTGGGCCATATCCAGGGCGCCCCTGATCTTGTCTCCGCAATAACTCCTTGGCGCGCATCATAAGGTAAGACCTCTTGTTATGAAGCGCGTCTCTCACCTTTGACCGTCCCCAATCATCTGAGAATCGTGAATTCTCGGGATTAGGGTACCTTTTATGTACTGCCCGCAGCACCTCTTGCCACAAACCATTTTTTTGGTGCTTGAAGGGAATCATGCAATCTTTGTATGTTGCATGCACGACACTCCTCAAGTAGGCTATCACTTCCCTCCCCTCAAAGTCATGCAAGATACCACCAACATCAGTGATATAGTAGTACATTTGTGGAGGCTCACCTCTCTCATTTTCCGGTGAGGGTGATCAAGAGCCACGACCTAGGCAACCCCCACAAAGCCCTCGACCTCCTTGTCCTCCCGTACCACTCTCCCTCCTCCCTCGACGTGCACTACCCTCTACCTCACTCGATACACGTGCTTCTGCAAATGTATGTGCTTCGGCCGATCCATGTACCTCAGCTGATCCCTGTGTAGGCAATGATGTGATAGGTGTCCCACACATCACACTGAAAACCTGATCTGTAGTGGGAGGGCGACCAAGATAATTGGTCATCTCCCCCATGAATTGCTCCTTGTTGAATGGGGTGCTGGAGGATCCAAGATTCCACATCTACACAAGAAAAATCATATTACCCTGTGTAGATAAAACATATTACATACAGCGTCTATACCTGTGTCTCTGTGCGCGTCTATACCTGTGTCTCTGTGGGCATCTGTCAGTGCGTGTATCATCGCGTGTACACTACAGAGCACACACCCAGCACACGCGCTCTAAGACGCGCCCTCAGAGAAACATTTTTCACATCTATATCTGTATTTACACTGAGATGTAGACGAGCTATCAGATGCGCTCGATTGGCTGATTTTAGGCCGACGACCGCCATTGATGATTTACAAAATGCAATATATAATGGAATCACAAATCCTAAATACACAAATAGAGCAGAGAGAGGAAGAGAGAAACAGAGAGAGAGAGAGAGAGAGAGAGAGAGAGAGAGAGAGAGAGAGAGAGAGAGAGAGAGAGAGTCATCTTGGGTGTTTGGTATGGCGGGTGGTGGCGCTTCTTCATTCTCCTTCTTCCTCTCCTTGGTAAGTTACCCTCCCTTGATGCTTGCTTGCTTGCTTACTTCTTCTTCTTGTTCTCCTCTCTCTTGTTCTCTCTTTCTTCCTCTCCTTGGCTTTCCTTTTTCCCTTCTTGTGTGTTTGAAATGAAAGAAGAGGTGAGTCATGAGGAGGTGAGGCATGAAGAGACTAGGTGAGGCATGAAGAGACTGCATGTCGGCTAAACTCAAGCTTCAGAACCACAAAAAACGCAGGAAAGGAAAGGCATAGTTTGAAAAGAAATGATTTAAGTATGATTTGAATTTTGACGTGCACGTCTATTTTTGCTTGTATATGCGCGTTTATTGTTCAGATAGACGCGAGTATAGACGCGAACATAGACGCGAAAATAGACACGGAATGAGAGAGGGAGAGGGAGAGGGAGAGGGGGAGAGAAGAAAACATAATAGGGAAATGAGAGAGAGAGAGAGAGAGGGAGGGAGAAGAAATTAGAGAAGGAGAGGAAGAGAGCCAAAGGAAATGAGAGAGGAAGAGGAGAGAGAAAAAAGAGAGAATGAGAGGAGAGAGAAAAAGAGATAAGATGTCAAACATAATAGGCAAATAGAGCAAGAGAGGGTATGGCCCTTGCACGACATCCACATCTGTGCACGACATCAACCGCGACTGGCCCCTGCAGCATGAGGCCTCCTCTGTGCCCTACTGCAAAACACAAACCAGATTGCCATCAAGACGATTGTTGCATGCACGCAATCGCTTCCTTGCGTAAGTACTTTCATGAGTGGTTTCAAGTAATATCTAGCAGAACAAGCTCCTTACAAAGGTCAATCCAAATCGAAGGCTCTTCCTCAAGGCCTTTCAATTGAGTCTCTCATCGTCGACTACCTCAAGAAAGTATCACAATTTATCTTGCATTACCTGAGGGACAGGTATGGTGGGCAATTGATGATGAAGGATATTCAATGGTGTCTTTCCGCGCCAGCAATATGGGCAGAAGCTGCCAAGCAAAAGATGAGGAAATGTGCTCAGGAAGCTGGCATGGTCAAGGGAGTGTCAAGCAGAACATGCTCAGAGGATGCTAGCCCTCATCTATTAAGAGTAGTTCTGGAGCCAGAGGCTATGTCTTTGCATTGTCTCCAAAATGCTAGATTCCTATCCATCAGAGAAGGAGAAAAGTTTGTTGTGGTTGATGTGGGCAGAGCCACTATTGATTTGCTGGTGGGTGAGGATTTGCAAAAATCTGAGGCTGATGCTACAGTGTTAGATGCGACCTTATTGTGGCTTCAAAACTAATGAATGATCTGCATTTTAATAATTATCCTTGGACCTAATGCTAGTCCGGTTGTCTAGATTTCTTCAGTATATTTAGAGTAAAGAAGCCAATAAAGTGATACTTAACATTAATAAGGCAATAGCTCACTTGTGAAATGGTCTTGGTCCAAGTTGCTTATATTGTTAGCCCATGCCAGTACCCAAAAAGTGTCACCTGATTGATAGCTGTCTTTTTACAGACTCCTCTACCCTGTAGTGTTCTGACTTTGCATTGTAAGCCTTGTGTATTCCAACCTCCCTCCTTGTGTATTCCAACCTCCCATGCGAATGAGAGAGGGAGAGGAGAGAGAAAAAGGAATGAGAGAGGGCAAGGAAGGGAGAGGAATGAGAGAGAGAGGAGAGAGAAAAAAGAGAGAGGGAAGGAGAGGAATGAGAGGGAGAGGAGAGAGGAGAGAGAAAAGGAAATGAGAGAGGGAGAGGAGAGAGAAAAAGGAATGAGAGAGAGAGGAGAGAGAAAAAGAGAGAGGGAGGGAGAGGAGAGAGAAAAGGAAATGAGAGAGAGAGGAGAGAGAAAAAGAGAGAGCGATGAGATAATTTTCTTATTGATTCAATGTGTATTCCTAATTCTATGGTTTTTATCATGCGCACACGTGTATATTCAAGAATCAATAGTCAATTTTAAAGCTAAATTGAATTTTCCATAATAAAAAGGAAGTATCTTTTATCATCTTCAAGTACGTAGAGAAATTACGAGATACATATTACAATGCTTACTACTAATTGTAAGGTTTCTGTCGCTTGCCGCTAATTACTTATATCAGGCTTGTCAACTGGAGGAACTGCCATTCATTAGAGAGCAATGAAAAAGTAATTATTAACTCTATTTTTTTAATTCAATGATTCAATGTGTATTCTTAATTCTATGGTTTTTATCATGCGCACATGTGCATGCTCAAGAATCAATTTCAGGTAGTTAAATAATTATTAACTTTGGTTTTTTAATTATGTGAATTGCTAATTTTAGGTGGTTAAATAATTGTGCGTCTGCTGGCGCGTCTATATTAGCGTCTATTTGCGCGGATATGTAGACGCAAAATTTGCATCTATTTACACACACGTTTACATGCACTTATAGACATTGTGATAGACGCGCCTGACTTTGCGCGTCTAACATGCGCATCTATGCCTCGTTTCTGTTGTAGTGTCCTGTCACAAGCCGCTTTTCTGATTTTTGAAGTAGACGAAACAATCTTTATACATCGCATGCATGACGCTCCTCATGTACACTATTACATCCCTTCCTTCATCATCATGGAAGATGCCACCAGTATCTGTAACTCTATAGTTCTAGCGTAGAGGCTCCTCTACGTGATCTACTCGTGAGGGTTATCGCTCGCCACCTCCTAGGCAACCCCCACACAAGCCTCGTTCTCCTCCTCGACTCTCCCTCCTCCCTCTCTATCGACTATCCTCTGCCTCGTTGGATGCACGTGCTTCTGTAGATGCACGTGTGTGGGCTGACACATGTGCTTCAGCGGATGCATGTACATGTGCTGCATGTGGAGTACCTACACGTGGAGTACCTGCATGTGGAGTACCTACAATTGGAGTTTGGGAAGTAGTGACAGGCAAAGACGTCAGAGGCATTCCAAACATGACGCTGAACACCTCATCTGTTGTGGAAGAGCAGCCAAGGTGTTTGGTCATCTCTCCCATGAAGTCTTCCCTACTAGGAAAACCTTGAAAAAATGCATTGACCCCCCTGTCGAACAAGGCCAATGTATCATTCATGCGATCCAAATCCGAGGCATTGCTAGATGAACGAGGATGTGATATCTGCAAAAAAAAAACAGGAAAAAGACAAATTTGTTTGCATACAAAAAATCATATATTACCTTCATCCACACCTAAACATTTTCAAAGAGCCATAATCCTTGATCCAATCCAACATTAATTATGAAAAATCATTCAGTGAGCCTAGAATAATTATGTAGGAGAAGGCTTTTGATGCTCACACATAGAAAAAATACATGGATGCTCATGGCACTTGAAAGTGCTAATAATCTATCTTTCTTTAGACATTGAGCGCATAAAACTTAAGTGTTAATGCTTCTCATAAACAAGAAAACTGATAAACACAAACATGGGATTGGTCACATTCATCATTGCAAAAATATATTATTCAGGCAATGAAAATTATTTTTTATTAGAGCTGGCGCTGGTGCATGTATAACCGTGTCTAAATTGCAGGATAGACGCACTCTCAGACGCGTCCCTAAAGTCAACCCTCTGTCCAGAGCGCATCTATATCCACATCTGAGATGCAATATAAACGTGTATCAGATGCGGTTTCCAGGTCAATACTTTGGCGTGCGCGTTGTCGAAGGGTTTGTGAAAGCAATGTCGTAACCACAGAGGTTCTTAAGAAATTCCAAGATAGAAGATTAAACAAGTGAGATCAGGCTATGCTATAGTAAACACCAGACTCTTCATATTGGATGCAAAGATTGCTGATGTAACATGCATATGTTCAATAAACTTCAACCAGTAATATAAAGGCTTCTTTAATCCCAAGTGTTTTTCTTGCTTTGTAGGAACTCTTCATATGTTAAAAAAAACTGCTCTTCACTATCTAGATACCATTCGGAAACAAGGATCATACTTAATAAATGAAACCCGCATGAGACATAGTTATGTTAAATCCTTTGGAAGGCCTAGAATCAAAACTCCAGATTGAGTTGTTTATTCTGTACATAAAGACTCTGATGAAGAAAACCAATTCCACTGACAATTGGAAGGATCATACGGGTATGGTTGAACCCAATTTGTTACTCTTGTAGACGAATTCCACTCTAGATTAAGAAGGGTAATTGGAAATTCCTCACATGAAACAGAATCAGTTGAGGGAAATCTAGTCCAGGCATCCTGGGAAAGAAAGCCAGGAATGGACTCTGAAAGAGAAGGGCTAAAGGGAGACATTAAGCCATCTCCAAATGAAGCACGAGATCTTGTTATATAAGACTTCTCAGAATCAAAGGATTGTCCTACTGAGGTTGATGGAAACCTTTCCAAAATTGGGGTACATAGAGAGACATCAGATGAGATGGCAGAATTTTCTCATAAATTTCAGAAAAAGGATGTTACTGTGCTTATGACTTCACTGAAACCAGAATTTGCAGGTGTAAATAACTGTAATTTCTCCTTGCAGGTCTCCAGATTGTTGCAGTGTAAAGGCCTTCACTCTTGCTCTCGACATAGCTTACAAGGACTTCCTTTTTCCAATTCAGATCATCCTTGTAGACAAACTCGTCGTTGTTGTAGCCCTCTTCCGATATCAGAATAAGCCGCTAGAATACCACGTTTAGTCTTTGTTCATCATCGCTATCTTGCATCCGTCAGCAGACCAGTCAAACGTTGCCAGCTTCTCTCCCCCAGCTACGTTGTATGTTGTGTCCCATCCTTCATCACCTTCAATTCTCCTTCGTTGTCGCTTTAGGTTACACACAAACCTAGTCTAAGGTAACATGGTTCAGTGTAGACTTCCCAAGTTGGTGCAGCTGTCGAGGATGTATCAGAGCCCTTCAATTGTCAGACTGTCAAATGCTAAGAACAGGTGTGCCTCATTGTCAAAAGGCGACAGCTTGAAATTTCGAGATGGGTAAAGTGGGACAGGCATAGAGCGACCTTCTGCAGACACTCTCCAGATACTTGAAGACTATTCGACATCTGTGGTACTCAAATACCTTACTAATCCTCCGGCCTGCTGGGAGCCCTTCATCTTTACTAGCTTCTTCACTTTCCAAACTCACCGCCGTTTTTACGATTTCATGAGCAACGCTTCGTCTTCCGACTCGTCAACTTTGGCTTTCCATCGCCCAATTCTCCCGTCGTCACACCTCTTCTTCCTTGTCTTCAGCTTTGTCTCATTTTGTCGCCTGCCGTAGCTTCTTCCGATACTCCTCCAGAAAGCATTATCATCGATGCGTTCACGATCAGATGATGGTGCCTATCTTCATCCCTGTCGCAGCAGCAGTCGTTTTCTGCCTCGAGCTTTCCTCCTTCTTGACCGCTTCTTCCCCTGTATCACCACCTTATCCTCCACTTCTTGTGTGCAGAAAAAAAATGAAGCCTCTATTGTTCCCTCCTCCTCCTCATCATCATTCCTGCCTTTCCCCTCTACCACCGTCGTCCCCTCCGCTTTTTCCTCTTCAATCCTCTAAAATAAGCTCCTTTCTTCTACAATGCTTTTCCTTCCGCCCTCTATTTCCCTCCTTCACCAAAATAGGCTCCTTTTTCCTTAAAGCAAGGCTCCCCACGTTCAAAACTTTCCCCCCTTTTTGGATTTCCCTCCAATCCATCCAGCATTGATTTTCTCTTTTTGTCATTTTCCTATTTTCTGATTAAACCCCATTCCAAGCTAAGGTTCTCCGAAAAAGCAAAAACAAAACAGCCCATAAAGCTCTCTACAACCCGAAATATCCCCAACTTAGTGCAAAGCCCCAAAAAACCGACTTCCACAAAGAAGAATATAAATAATAACTCCAATGCTCCCAAACATCAGCCTCTGTGCTATATGAGGTGTAACATAGTAGGCATTTCCCATGATGTCATTAAGTCTCTCCTCTGGCTTGATAAAAACCGATAGACCAAAAATCAATAGCCTTCACACATTGCTAGTGGTAGAAGGATACTATGTTCAAAATTTGCACCACAATAATCTTTGCATCCTCCTCAGAGTATCTTTCGCCCGTGAGAGAATACGATCCAACAACTCTCCATCTTCGGCATAGAATGAAAAAGCAATCATAACAACTAAGTATGTACAAAGTAACAAATCTCATGCACAACTTTTAGGTGGTTTACACACCTCGAATGCGCAGCAATACGACAACGTGTATCATCGCATGTAGACTGCAGAGCACACATGCTAGGAGACGCGACTCTGAAGACAAAGCCTCTGTGTAGAGCGCATGTATTCTCGCGTCTCTGACGCAAAATACACATGCTTTGAGACGCGGCCTCAGATGCAATGAGAGAAAACACACTACAACAAAAAGGCCTCATAGACGCACTTTTAGACACGATTTTTGAATATAGAGAAAATCTTACGGCCGCATCTATCCGTCCGTCTATTTGCGCGTCTACCGTATCGCGTCTATAATCGCATGTATGAACGAATTTACATGCAAAAATAGACGCGCAATAGACGCACATATACACACGTGAATACAAGCGCATAATAAATCAAAATTGCTATTTATTTAATTTATTTTGTGCGTCTATTAGCGCGTCTATTTGGCAGCTAGACGAGTATATAAACACGCTTATAGACGCGCTTTTACAAGCACCCGTAAACGTGAACTCAAAACAAAAAATCTCATTTAAAAAAAAAAGATATTTAATTTATTTTTAAAATTTGAATTAGCTAGCACGTGTATAAGCGCATGTACTCTGCATTATAGACGCGCTTATAAACGCGTATTTTCTGCAATTTAGACGCGTGGATAGACGCGCAAAACAGAACTGAAAAAAAAACCAGAGAGCATGCAATCACATGCTCTCTGGTTTTTTTTTTCCCCTCCCATACATCAGATTGTGCATTTGGGAAAAAGACAATGGATCTAAAAGCACGAGAATTGAAAATAAAAGTCCATGTATTCATTGTAGATCAAAAGTATTTACATGGGGAGTTTAAGTGCTTGTGACCTAAAGCGTGGCCGCAATCAGTAGGCTCAAAGATGGATCATACATATATAAGAAAACAAGGCCATAGAGGAGGTATGGTGCTCCTCTACGAATCTGAAGAAGAAACATCTTTGCTAAAACCACCATGGCTACTAGCGTCGCTATCCCCCTCCTCGCTATGCTCCACATTCGGGTTCGCCTAGCTACACACACAAAAAATCAAGGTTGCTTGCGTAGACATGGTGGAGAAAAAGTTATAATTAGCTATACTTTTAATAGGAAAGTAAGAAAAACATACCTCCTCTGGCTGTCGAATCCTCATAGCCCGATTGAATTGGTCCTCAGTGATGAGACTCTCCTCATAGAAGTGAAGCCATGTGGCTGCATGGTTATGGCCTCGATGGTAACCTACCTCTCTAGGAGTAGGTATCCTACCAACGATAGTAGTCTGCAAAATAATTATGATATATACAAATAATTATGAGACACAATGTATTAGAACAAATTATATAAAGAATTGAAAGAGATATAAATTTTAAAAAACTAGAAATCAAAATATACTTACAAACTCTGCCTCCCACGACTCTCTGCTGCTTGATCCGTAATGCGATGATCCCATGGTTTCCATTTGGATCCGTCGCACCTCTGTGTGCTGGTGACTTTTCACTTTCTCTGCTGCTTTCTTCTTGGCTTTCTTCCACTCTATACGGTGGCACATAGGTGGTTGGCTATAGGTTCCATGCCCCTCCTCCTACCTCCGCAGTGAGTCCCTGGCGCGTGTCATGAGGTGGGATCTTTTGTTGTGAAGCAAATCCCTCACTTTTGGGCGTCCCCAATCATCCGAGAATCGTTGACTCTCAGGATTTGGGTACCTCCTATGGACTGCCCTCAACACCTTCTGCCATAAGCCGCTTTTCTGATTTTTGAAGTACATGAAACAATCTTTATATGTCGCATGCACAACGCTCCTCATGTACGCCATTACATCCCTTTCTTCATCATCATGGAAGATGCCACTAGTATCTGTAACTCTATAGTACTAGCGTACAATCTCCTCTATGTGATCTACTGGTGAGAGTGATCGCTCGCCACCTCCTTGGCAACCCCCACACAAGCCTCATCCTCCCCCTCGACTCTCCCTCCTCCCTCTCTGTCGACTACCCTCTGCCTCGCTGGATGCACATACTTCTGCAGATGCACGTGCGTCGGCGGCAGCTGACACTTGTGCTTCAGCCGATGCACGTATAGGTGCTGCATGTGGAGTACCTGCATATGGAGTACCTGCATGTGGAGTACCTACAATTGGAGTTTGGGAAGCAGTGTCGGGAAAAGACGTTAGAGGCGTTCCATACATGACACTGAACACCTCGTCTGCTATGGGAGAGTGGCCAAGGTGTCTGATCATCTCTCTCATGAAGTCTTCCCTACTAGGAAAACCTCCAAAAAATGCAGTGATCCCCCTGTCAAACGAGGCCAATGTATCATTCATGCGATCCAAATCCGGGTCATTGCTAGATAAACTAGGATACAACATTTGCAAAAAAAACACAGGAAAAAGACAAATTTGTTTTCATACAAAAAATCATATATTACCTACATTTTCAAAGAGCTTTCTTTAGATATTGAGCATAAAACTTAAGTGCTAATGCTTTTCATAAACAAGAAAACTGATAAGCACAAACATGGGATGAATCACATTCATTATTACAAAAATATATTGTTTTCTATCAGAGTTGGGAGATCTGGCGCGTGTATAACCGCGTCTAAATTGCACGTTAGACGCACTCTCAGACGCGTTCCAGGTCAATACTCTGCGCGCGCGTGTATCATCACGTGTAGACTGCAAAGCACAAGCGCTCTAAGACGCGTCCTCAGACGTAATGAGAGGAAACATTTTTTCACGTCTATGCCTACGTCTACACTGAAATGTAGACGCGCTAGTAGACGTGCTTAGTCGACTAATTTTAGTCTGACGACCGCCATTGATGATTTACAAAATGCAATACATAATGGAATCAGAAATCCTAATACACAGACAGAGCAGAGAGAGAAAGAGACAGACAAAGAGAGAGAGAGAGACTCACCTTGGGTGTTTGGTGTGGTGGGTGGTGGCGCTTCTTTCTTCTCCTTCTTCCTCTCCTTGGTAAGTTACCCTCCCTTGATGCTTGCTTGCTGCTTCTTCTTGTTCTCCTCTCTCTTGTTCTCTCTTTCTTCCTCTCCTTGGCTTTCCTTTTTCCCTTCTTGTGTGTTTGAAATGAAAGAAGAGGTGAGTCATGAGGAGGTGAGGCATGAAGAGACTAGGTGAGGCATGAAGAGACTGCATGTCAGCTAAACTCAAGCTTCAGAACCGTAAAAAACGCAGGAAAGGAAAGGCGCAGTTTGAATAGAAATGATTTAAGTATGGTTTGAATTTTGACGTGTGCGTCTATTTTGGCATGTATATGCGCGTCTATTGTTCATGTAGACGCGAGTATAGACGCGAATATAGATGCGCAAATAGACTCTAATATAGACGCGTACGTAAACACAGATATAGACGCGCATTTAGGCTTTATCATAATTTTTTGTTTTTAAGATAAGTTTTGATAGTGAATTCTTATTATAAGTTTTAATGTATTTATGATGAGTTTTGTGTATTTAAAATTGAGATCTTAGATTAATTAATACGCTAGCTTGAAATTTTTATGTAAACATATGAATGACAAATATTTTGATGTTGTCATGAATTAGGTTTAATCATGTCGTCGTCATCACCATGTCGTCATCACCTACTGGATTGATCGGGCCTACGAAGTCGATGCCCCACTTCTCAAATGGCTTCAAAGGAAGAATAGGTTGCAGTGGCATGGCACTTGTCTTGGTAGGTTTCCCCATTCTCTGACAAGCATCACATCTTTTACAGTAATCATAGGCATCCTTGTGGAGGGTCGGACACCAGTATCCTGCTATAGCAGAGCCTTCCTGGCTGTGGCTTCTCCTGCAAAGTGGCCTCCACATGGCTCGTCATGGCAAGCCTTTAGAACAATCCCAATCTCATCTCCTGCAACACATCTTCTGAGCACTTCATCTTTGCCTTTCTTGTACAGTGCGCCGCCTAACAGGGTGTAGAGGACTGATTCTAACAAAAGCTTCTTCCTTTCTCGACTAGAAATACCAGGAGGGTACTATTGGGTTGCCAGCAGATTGGCAATGTCTACATACCAGGGGGTTATAGTTTCTACCAAGAATAGGGAAGCATCAGGGAGGTCTGGATCATCCTGCTCCTCGTCTGCAGTATGTGGGATACGCGACAAATGATCAGCCAGAATATGGGAACGACCAGGTTTGGTAATCCCCTCAAAGTCGAACTCCTGGAATAGAAGGAGCCATCTCATCATTCGTCCTTTCACATCTGCTTTGTTCATCAGGAAGGATAAGGCCTCATGATCCACATAAAATTTAAAGTGGGTGGACAGCAGATAGTGGCGAAACTTCTCCAGGGCAAACACCATTGCCAAGCACTCAAGCTCGGTCACTGTTTAGTTCCGTTTCCTATCACTGACTTTTCGGCTTGCGTAATAGATCGGTTGGTCCAGCTTCGAGGAGCCCTTCTGGCATAGAACTACGCCTAAGCCTTCAATGGATGCATCAGTGTGTACATGGAACTCCTTCGTCCAATCAGGAGGTTGCAGAATGGGTGCCTCAGTTAGACACTGCTTCAGAATGTTGAACGCTTTGTCACATTCTTCCGTCCAAACAAACTCTGCATCTTTCCTCAGAAGGTTGTGCAAGGAGGTTGCCTTTGTTGCAAAATGGGCTATGAACCTTCTGTAGTAACCCACGTGGCCTAGGAATCCCCTCAATTGTTTGAGGTTGGTGGGTGCTGTCAGAGCTGCAATCTTTTCAATCTTTGCAGGGTCTGTTGATATCCCTTGTGCAGAGACAATATGGCCCAACAGAACTCCATAAAAGACCCAAAAGATGCATTTGTTGGGGTTGAGGGAAATCCCATACTCCCGGCATCGGTCAAAGCATTGTTCCAGCTGTCCCCAATGTTCACGTATCAAACTATAGACACAGAAATCATCCAAATATACCTCAATAAAGTCGTGCAGATGATTTTGGAATGCGGTCATCATGACTCGCTGGAAAGTAGCAGGGGCATTGCAGAGCCCAAACGGCATCACTCGATAAGCGTAGGTCCCCCATTCTATGGTGAAGGTTGTTTTGGATTGGTCTTCTTCTGCTCTCTGCACTTGGTTATATCCGCTGAATCTATCCAGAAGGGAATAAAGCTCATGTCCTGCCACTGTGTCTAACAATTGGTCTGTAAAAGGGATAGGAAAGTGATCCTTCTTCGTCTTGGAATTGAACTTGTGGAAATCCACACATATACGAAGCTTTCCATTCTTCTTGGGTACAACCACGATGGGTGAAACCCATTCACTATTTGCCACTGGATAGATGAACTCAGCTTCCAGAAGCTTCAGCAGCTCTGCTTTCACCAAGGTAGAATAATTCGGGTTCATTCGCCTCCGTCGTTGCCATACTGGCTTGGCATCAGGCTCCAAGTCAATATGATGCTGACATATTGTGGGATCAATCCCCTTTAGGTCTTTGTAGGACCAAGCAAACACGTCCAAATTCTCTTTCAACAAGTTATGCAAGGTTGACAACTCCTCTTCTGGTAGGCTGCTACCCACCTTCAAATGGCGTTCAGTGCCATTTGCATCCACAAAAGTTAACTGCCTTTCACCTTCTACTTCATGGATGAAGGTCCCACGGGCTGCTTCTGGATACAGATCCGACTCCTTCAAGGGGGGTGGTGTCCTTTTCTGATGTCCCACTAGACCCAACTTCTCTTTTGGTGGAGACTTAGGTTGCTCCTTGAGATGTTAAAATGGGATTAGAGCCGTTTCGGGTTTGGTTTCAAGATTAGTTACCTCTTGGCTTGAAGACTCATCTTCTGATGACGCATCCAGGAACATCACATAACAGGGACCCTCTGATTTTTGCTGGGTTTGTGGGACTGGTGCTTGTTGGCATGGTGCATCATCATCATCTTTCCTTGGCAAAGGTGGGTGAGGGCGGCATGAGCCACTGTTGAAAGATGGCTTGGTCTTCTTAACCCATTTCTTATAAAGATTTTGCATATGAGAAAATCCATTTACCAGACCAAATGGTACCATCGCCATTCTATCCCACAGCATGAGCTCGTCTACTTCTGATGCTTCTGGAACTTCTTCTTCATATGTATCCTCTTCAGGTGGGATAGATTCTTCCGTTTCGCTTTCATTGTCAAGATTGTGGGAGAGAAGAAAGGAGTCTCGCTTGAAGCTTTCTTGCTTGCACAATGGGGGAAGACACACAAGGGTGGAGGCTGAAAACAGTTTTCCTCTTCTTAGTTGTGTAAGCCAAAAAAACTCTAGTACAAAGAAATAGAAGAACCCTCTATATGGGTCTCAAACCAAACTCAACTAACTAAGGTGGCATACTAACAGAGCCACGAACTAGAGTAGATAAGGATAGCTATCATGTAGCTATTATTCATAGGCGGTGTACCAACCGCGCCTGCAACTGACAAGTCGGTGACATAAATACACAACGGTCACCCTGGCGTATCACAAGTGGAGCTCGATATCTCAACACTCCCCCTCGAGCTCAATCCCAATTCTTGCACACCAAGCAGGTCTCTGAACTTGCGCGGCTTCTCTGCGCCCAATGCCTTCGTGAATATGTCAGCTACCTGATCCTCTATGCTGACATAAACTAGATCAATAAGACCTAGTAAAACCCTCTCTTGCACATAGTGATAATGCACCTCAATGTGCTTTGTTCTAGCATGATAGACTGGGTTATTTGCCAAGTGTATACTACTCATGTTGTCACAATAAATGACAACTGGTCCATCTGTAGACTGATGCATATCATAAAGTAGCTTATGCAACCAAGCTACTTCACATGCAGCCATTGCTGCACCCCTGTACTCAGCCTCTGTGCTCGACAAGGCAACTGTAGGCTGTTTCTTGCTGCTCCAAGTGACTGCAGCACTCCCAAAAGAGAACACATATCCACTGGTAGATCACCTATCAGAAATACTACCAGCCCAATCAGCATCAGTGTATCCATGCAACTGTATCTGAACCCCAGTCTCATAAAATAGTCCATACTGCAATGTGGACTTCACATACCTGAGTATGCGTCTAGCCGCATCCAAATGTGGTTTCCTTGGAGCCTGCATAAACTGACTTACCAATCCAACAGCATAGCTCAAATCTGGCGTGGTAATAGTCATATAAATCAAACTTCCTACTATGCGTCTGTACATAGTAGGGTCTTCTAGAAGCTCACCTGCATCTGTGCTCAGCTTCACATTCTGCTCCAAAGGAACTGAAATAGGTTTACAGCCTGTCATCCCATATTTGGACAGCATGTCCAATCCATACTGCCTCTGCAAGAGCTGTATCCCACTTGGTGATCTAATCACCTCAATGCCCAAGAAATAACGTAGCTCTCCCAAATCCTTCATCTCAAACTTCTGCTTCAATAGCATTTTCACATGAAGGATATCTTCATCACTGTCACCTGTCATAATCAAATCATCAACATAAATGACAAGTAGCATAATACCTTTCTCTGTTTTTCTCACATAAAGTGAGAAATCTGCCTTGGAAATCTGAAAGCCAATAGTGACAAGATATTGTCCTATCTTGTCAGACCATGCTCTAGGTGCTTGCTTCAAGCCATACAAGGCTTTCTTCAACCTGCAAACAAACTCAGGATGAACAGCATGCACATAACCTGGTGGCTGCTCCATATAGACCTCTTCTTGCAAATCACCATGCAAGAAGGCATTCTTTACATCCATCTGATGTAAAGACCATCCCTTTGATGCAGCCATAGCGATGACTGCTCTTACAGTTGCCATCCTTGCAACTGGACTGAATGTTTCTTCATAGTCAATGCCATATGTTTGTGCATACCCCTTGACTACTAATCTTGCTTTGTATCTGTTCATAGAACCATCTGCATTGTGCTTCACCTTATAAACCCACTTACAGCCAATTGCATTCTTACCTTTAGGCAAAGGTACTAACTCCCATGTAGCATTTGCTTCCAAGGCATCCATTTCTTCATCCATGGCTTTCTCCCATTTTTCTTTTCCCATGGGTTGCTCAAAAGAAGTGGGTTCTGGTTCCTGTATCACTTTGACCATATATGCATAGTGAATGGCTGTAAATCCATCATATTTCAGCCTATCCACAGGATACCTAGCTCTCGTAGACCTGCGCAAAGTAGGTTCACTCCCAGGTGCTCTCAAAACATCCCTGGTCTTCCTTACTTCAGGTGTAACAATAGAAGGAATACCCAACTCATCATCAATGCTGTGTTCTGAGCCATTGGATTCACCATCCACATAAGAGTGACCTGCATTCACATCAAACATGGGCTGATCAACCTTCTCTTTTCCTTTTCGTGATACCTGCATACCACTATCTGCATTGCTTTGAGAATATTCTCCTGATCTCAATCTGCCTGTCCACGGCAAAGAATGTGAACCACTGCTAGAGGACGCTCCAGGTCCACTAATATTTTGTGACTGCTGCTGTGAATTCTGTGCAGCATTACCATTTTGTGCATCTACATCATCAATCACATTTACTGGTTTATACCAGCTACTCATCTCATCAAAAACAACATCTCTGCTCACTGTAAACTTACGAGTAGAAGGGTTATACCATCTATACCCTTTTTGCTGCAGAGAGTAACCAATAAAGATGCACTTCTCAGCTTTTGGATCCAACTTGGATCTCAACTCATCTGGCACATGTACATAGGCAATGCAACCAAAAATTTTCAAATGAGAAATATCTGGTTTCCTACCAGTATACCTCTCCTCTGGAGTCATTCCATGTATTGCTGCAGTGGGAGTCCTGTTCATTATGTAGACTGCTGTAGCAACTGCTTCAGCCCAATAAAAATCTGGCAAGTCTTTTTCATTGAGCATGGCACGAGATACCTCTCCAATATGCCTGTTTTTCCTTTCTGCAATTCCATTTTGTTGTGGGGTATGACTGCATGAATATTGCTGCTTTATGCCATGCTCCTGCAGGAACCTTGCAAACTCATTTGAGAGGTACTCTCCCCCTCCATCTGACCTTAGGCATTTTATCTGCAGGCCTGTTTCTTTTTCAACCATCGCTTTAAGAGTTTTGAAATGCCCAAAAACTTCACTTTTCTTTTTCATAAAATACACCCAAACTTTTCTGCTATAGTCATCAATAAAACTGACAAAATAATGATAGCCTCCAAGAGATGGAGCTTTAGTTATCCACACATCAGAGTGGATTAATTCCAATGGCTTCTTACTCTCTTGAACATGTCTAGGAAATGGTTTCCTTGCCTGTTTTCCAAATTGACAGGCTTCACATACCTTATGCATTTCTGCAACCTTGAATTTCGGCAAACCTGCAACAATATTTTGGGCCTGCATTGATTTAAGTCGCTGTACATTAACATGACCAATGCGTTTATGCCAAATATCAATATCTGCAACTACACCGGTCCCATGTGCAAACATTGCTGCACTCAATTCAGATATGTCTGCATCCAATGTAAACATTCTGCCCTTCTTCTTTCCTTTTGCTATCAAGCGACCTTTATTTTTCATATCCTCAACAAAGCATCCATGAGGATTAAATTTGACCTGCAAGCCCTGTTCAACCATTTGACCAACAGAAACCAGATTCTTGGTGATATTTGGGACATGAAATACATCGGACAGGTATTTCTTTTTCCCATTCTGCATAGACAAAGGAATTTTTCCAATCTGCACAATAGGATGTGCAGTATCATCACCAGTCTCCACAAATCCTAGTTTTTCCATTTTCCTTGCATCCTCCATCCATTCTGCATGACCTGTCATATGGTTTGATGCACCTGAGTCAACATACCATACATCGTTGCTTTCTTCTGCACTTGTCACAGAATTGTTCATGTACTGCACCATAAACAAATGCTCATTTCTGTCATCACCCTGTCTACTAGAAGATGCATAGTTCCCTTGTTGCAGTTTTCCATTCATGATGTCATTCTGCTTTTTATAGCAGTCTTTAGCCATATGACCCATTTTACCACAGTAATAGCATTCAACATTACTGTTTGCATTTTGGCCTCTTTGCCATCCACCACGACCTCTTTGGCTCCCCCTGCCTCTAGAGTTACCACGTCCTCCTCCATAGGACTGGTTTTCTTGAGTTTGCTGCATATTTTGATTTCTGCCACGGCCTCCAAATCGGCCTCCTCTACCTCTGCCTCTACCTCTTCCAGCATTTGAGTAGAAGACAGCTTCTTTTGAAGTTCCTCCTGAAGAAGATGCACCACCATTTCTTTGCTCCTCAGAAATTAGAAGAGCAATCAGCTCCTCAAAATCAGGAAATCTTTCACGAACTGAAATGGATGTCCGAAACTGTGCATAATCCTTTCCTAGACCATTCAAGGTCACAGAAACTAAATCATCATCTTCCACTGGTGACCCAATGGAAGCAAGTGCATCTGCAATCTTCTTCACCTTCATGTGGTAGTCGTTGATGCTCATATTTTCTCTTTGCACATTGTGCAACTCTTGCTTGAGCTGCATTTTCTTGGCTTGCGTATTTGTGCTATACATTTTTGACAAAGTATCCCATGCCTCCTTTGGCGTACTTGCATCCTGAATATGCACAATCATAGAGTCTGAAATGCTGATAGACAGCCAATACATAACTTTCCTGGCTCTCTCATGCCATGCTTTAAATACCTGCATTTGCTATTGATTGGGAACATCAGGAAGAACTGGTTCTTCTTCATTTCCTACAACAAATTCCCAATATCCTTTTCCCATAAGGAAATTCGTCATTCTAAACTTCCATGCTTGGAAGTTGTTCTTGTCAAGCTTTTCAGTGACAATCTGTGAAAGAGAATCAGATGCCATTACAGAAGACTGCAAAAAATTCTGTGACTGCAAAAAACACAGCTTCACCCTCACAAGGGAAAATCTGCAAAACTGGCAAAAGTGGTATTTGACCACACAGTCACTTCTTAGTGACGATTTTGCATCAACAGGCAACAGGGATGATTCTGTAACTCCCAATGTCTCTGCGCACAAGCATACGATGCAATTTCTACAGTAACTTTTCACCGACCTGTAGAACAGTGGCTACACAGCATAAAACTGGGTCTTTTTCTGAGTGCGTGCAGAAAACTTCCGCCTCCAAAACAGGCCCCGAAATGGCCTCAAATAAAAAAAACAAGGTCGTCGAGGGCTAAAGCCATCACCCGCAGCATATACTACCCTCTTGCTTCACCGCGAAGGGCGTCTCAACCTGAGACAATGCACTCCTGCACTTTCCGGCTGTGCTACCTGCAGAGATCTGCTCCCAAAATAGAAAATGAAAGCAACACTGCTCCTCTTACCAGAACACCGCGAGCTTGGCTTGCTTTCTTGAGCTCCTTACCACGAACAAGGCTCTGATACCATGTCAAGATTGTGGGAGAGAAGGAAGGAGTCTCGCTTGAAGCTTTCTTGCTTGCACAATGGGGGAAGATACACAAGGGTGGAGGCTGAAAACAGTTTTCCTCTTCTTAGTTGTGTAAGCCGAAAAAAAAACTCTAGTACAAAGAAATAGAAGAACCCTCTATATGGGTCTCAAACCAAACTCAACTAACTAAGGTGGCATACTAACTGAGCCACGAACTAGAGTAGATAAGGATAGCTATCATGTAGCTATTATTCATAGGCGGTGTACCAACCGCGCCTGCAACTGACAAGTCGGTGACATAAATACACAACGGTCACCCTGGCGTATCACGAGTGGAGCTCGATATCTCAACATTCATAACCTTCTTCTTCTGTATCATCTCCATCTTCTTCTGTCTCTGTCTCTGTCTCTGTCTCTGTCTCTGTAGGAGCTCTGTAAGAGAAGAATAGGTTCTCTGTTTCATCTGCTGCCTCTGTCTCTGGCTCTGCTATGGCCATGTAACAGGGAGAGCAGTACATCCATGCTTCTATTTCACTGTCAGAAGTGATTTCGGAAATCATTCCTGGTTCAGGCAGGAAGTATTGACCCATTGTCAGGGACTTTGCATCTTGAGGGAGTTGGCTTACAGTATCCACTGTTAATGAACATGCCATTGTTTTCTTGGGAAGGATCTGTTTGACAACATCTTCGTGTGCCGATGTTCCATCTGTAGCCTCGTTGGGGGAGTCAGAGGTCCTCTACCCAAGGTCAAGGTTCCTTTGAACCAATCCGTCCTTGCTCTGGCTTCAAAAAGCCATGGTCTGCCCAATAAAACTGAGGGTAGGATGTACCATAAGAGTTTGGCTTCACCACCAGATAGGTTAGCCAATAATCTTTTCCAGCCACTGTAGTCTTCACATATGGGAGAATGCCCGAAGGCTTGATTCTGCTCTGATCCACCAGTCTAATGAGCCATTGGGTTGGTCGCACACCTTGTAGGCCTAGATCCTTCATTGTCACATCCGTCATAATGTTCACTGATGAACCACCATCAATCAGTGCATTTGCAATGAAGCAGCCTTCTATCCACACGCCAGTCTCCAGGATCTAGGAAGGCGTTAGCCACATCCACTTCTTTGACAGGCTCTGGAGCTTTGTTGGACTTTGTTGCTGTTGAGGGAGCAATCCTTAAGCCACGTCTTATTGTCAGTATACTTTTGAACCTTTTTCGGCAACTGGGAGACAACACCAATAATTGTTGGAATGTGAGGTTTGGTTTAAAGGTATCTAGATCTCTGACCAGATCGTATTCCTTAATAGGATCCACTGGCTTCTCTAACCGGTTAGGGAATGGGGCAACACCCATTTTCATTTTCCTTGTTTCTTCCAACAGGGGCATCATGGGACATTCTTCTGTCACTTGGGGCACTTCCTCCTCTTCTATCTCCCGGACCTCTGGTCCTGTCTCTGGAATTGTCTCTGTGACTCTCTGTGGCACTGTGGTGCTCTGTACGGCACTGTCCGGCTCTGTTCTGTTCTGTTCTTCTGGTGGAAGATTGAACTTCACTGTTCTGGCAGGAGGATTATTTTCTTTCTGGATAGATGGTTCCTTCTTCTTTCACTGGGGTCGAGCTTGGACAGTATTTTGTAGTGTGGCCTTCTCCTTTTCATCGACTGGATAATGGCTTGTAATCCACTGACCTTCTGGGATTTGGAAAATTTGATGAAATGTGTCCCTTTTCTCCGCATCTGTAACACTCCACTTCTGATCTCTGACCATCGCCAGACTGTCTTCCTCTGTAAATTTGGAATGGAAATATCCTTGGACCGAAATTAGGACCAAACTCTCTAGGCCTAGGTCCAATATCCTCTGTTGTCATTTTGGATTCCAACAAGTTGAATCTTGCGTCTTCCTTCTTCCTTCTCCTATCATGCATCTCCTTCAGAGAGCAAATATCCTCTGTATGGTTATTCCGCAAACAATAGGAACAGAAGGCTCCAGGGATGGTTGATTTTTGTGTACATTCAGTGGCTAAATGGCCTGCTTGATGACACTTACCACACCAAGTATTTGACCGCATCACATCTCTTCCTGCTCCTGCCACATTGGATATGCTGGCGGTATTCACTTTTAGCGTTTGTAGCTGCTCTGTAATCACATCCATCAACTCCTTTTTTATATTTGCAACCGAGTTGGATAAATAATCCTTCAAGTTTTCTCCTCCTGAGGTACTGGCAGTAGGGTTTTGAGGAGTCTCTGCAATCACTGCATAAATAGGTTGGGCTGATGCAGAGGAATCTCTGTTCTGATTCTGATTCAGAGCTCCTATTTGAACTGTCTGTTGGCTCCAATTGGTAGGGTTCCACTGTTGCGGCTGATTTGGCATTGGGGAAATTGGTTGGGACCATTGTTGTTGTGGTTGAACCATCATTTGAGGCATGGATTGTGGCCACTGTGGATTTGGTGCACTGTACTGTGATACTGGGGGCATCTGTGGGTAAGGGTAGGGAACTATCCCTGGGACTGCATTTGGTGGGTACATCATTCCTAGCATCAGAGAAGGTAGGACTCCTCTTCCTGGATTCATCGCCAATCTAGCTTCCACTTCATCGTACAGTCTTGCACCTTCTGTTGGAGCTTGCAGTGTGGCTGGTCTTTGCAGCTCCACAAACTTACGGACTTCTGGTTGTAATCCTCTGAGAAACACCCTCTTCTGAATGCCATCATATAGATTATGGTTAGTCCATCTCTTCAAGATGGATTCCATTCATGAGACATAAGCTTCTACTCTTTCTCTAGAGGACTAACTTAGGTTCATAAATTCCTCTCGCATCCGCTCTTCAAAACCTTCATGCCTGAATTTAGTGAGAAAGGCCAACTTCAGGTCGTCCCATGTGCCAAAAGTTCCTACTGCTTGTCTCTCATACCATTGAAACGACGCGCCCTTGAAAGTGGCGGGGAATATTACTAACCAATGCTCAGGGGTTCTGGCATTGTTAGCCACACATGCTACCATAAACTCTGTTACATGAAGATCAGGGTCTTCATTGTACTCTCCCTTAAAAACTGGCAACGGGACTCTATTCGCTAGCCTAAATATTTCCAGGACGGATCTGGCTTGGAAGTGGACCTCTAGCAGGAGGAGGAAGGGCTTAATGTGCCATTGGGACTTCTGTAAAGAGTTTCGAAAGGGCATCAAAGGCGGCTTCTACTGCGAGCTCGTTCTCAGCTTTGATTTTTGCTTTCTCTCTTCTCACGTACCTCTAGACTCGTTCTAACGCTTGCCTCTTTATTGCGTCATTCATCAGGGGGTTGGCTCCACTATGTTGTTAGTGCTCCACAGAGGGTTAACAGAAGGCTTCAGTATCTGGAGGACTCTCTTGCCAACATTTCTTCTACTTCTTCCTTTTCAATGTCTCTGAATTCTGCTTTCATGCCACTGCACAGAGGAAGGTATTCAGTTTTGAAGGTGTCAAAATGCATACGTCTAAGCATTGTGGTGGTGCCATTATCATAGTAATGCCAGCTTCTGATGGTTTCAGCAGTGTATGTTGTGAAGAACACTCTGTCTACCAACTTCGAGTGGGTTGCTAATTGAACAAACATAAGATTATCAGTACACCAAGCATCCCATGTATCTTGCTGTTGAGCATCCACGAACAAATTCCAACTTTTTTCCTTCTTGTCTTCATGAACCTCTACAGACCAAGAGTCCTGAAGCTTCTTCACAATCTCCCACTTGATGATGTCTAGAAACTTCTCAATGAATGCCAAATCTTCCATGTATGGTTATTCTCTCTGTTTCTGCTCTTCAGTTTGTTCCCAAACAATTTGCCACCAAGATGCAAGTTTCTGCTGCTTCAACAGGAAGAGGAAACTGTCCACCACATAGAGCATGCATCATGATGGTGATATGTTTCCGCCATTGTGGGGTGAACTTCTTGTGGAAAGTGGCTTTAATTATGAGAAATTCCAACTCTTCAGTGGAAGAAGGAACTTTACAAACATCCATTGAATTCTTCTCTTCTTGGCAATGCCATTTCCTTCATTTTCAGCCTCTTCTGGTGCTTGTTGATAGCAAGCTTCCCCGGCTGCACACAAAAAACATGGAGCCCTAAGAGGAACACCAAGGAAAAGGGAATTCTCTTGCAAGAAAATCTATCTTGTATCATCAACAAGCTTGTTTATTAGGGTTTATATGATCACAATGAAGAAAAGAACACCATGCATAACAAATCTTCATGCAGCATCATGTAGATCTCCCACGGATTTGATAGAATCAACCATGTTCTTCAACATCTTCACAAAATCCATCAATATAATAAAGAAAGAAAAAAGGAATACACCATCTCTGAATGGAAATACATCACATAGTATTCATCTTCAATGTCTTCATAGTCTTCTCTCTCAATCTCTCATATACAATCACTCTGTTTTAATAAAATTGGCTATCTCTGACTCTCTCTCTCTCTCTCCATCAATAATACATCATATCCTCACTACAATCTCTCATAATCACTCACAATAATCCTTCTTAGGTCGTGGATACCCCTCCCAAGAGGTATGTTTGATATGAAGAGGCACCAGAGCCACTATAGTGTCTTTTCATAGCTCACCAGTGTCACTTCACTTCAGTCTTTACTTGAGTCTTCAGCAGCTACTTCTTTCACTTCTTTTAGCTCTTTTGCACTTATATTCACCTCTTTCCAAGGCTAGAAAACTTTCCCAAAGTCACACATACATTCTACAAAACACATACAAAAGCATACAGAACAGTCACAGTACAGTACCAGAACAGCTACAGAACAGTTACAGTACAGAGATAGAAGCTCTACAGAAGATCTACAGAAGGTTACAGAAGGTCATCAAAACCACATAACTCATACTCAAAACATTACAAACTCTCAAAAACTATTCAATAAGCTTTCACAATATCTCAATCTTCATCAATCATCAATCCATCCCTTATATAGAAGACAATCAGAGCAAAACAAAACAAAACAGTAGATATACAGAACTAATCAGGACCTATCAGAACTTCACATCCCACTGAAAATCATCACAAACTTCCAAAACACAATCAATATCATCCAAAACACTCTCAAACCACTTTCAAACCAATCAATTATCTCATAAAATCAACCATTCAGCTCTCAAAAACAACAAAAAATCAGTCAAAAAAACAGGTCATTTCAACACTCAACAGTCTATGGGTGCTTGTAAAAGCCCGTCTACAGGCGTGTCTATATGCCCGTCTAATTTCCAGATAGATGCGTTGATAGACGCACAGAATAAATTATATAAATAAAAATTTTGGTTTTTTATGCGCTTGTATTCATGCGTGTATTGTGTGTCTCTTCCGCGTCTATTTTTGCGTGTAAATTCCTTTATACATGCGACGTTATAGACACACAAATAGACGGGCGGAAAGACGCGCCCGTAAGATTTTCTCTATATTCAAAAATCGCGTCTAAAAGTGCGTCTATGAGGCCTTTTTGTTGTGGTGAGAGAGAGAGAGAGAGAGAGAGAGAGGGAGGGAGGGAGGGAGGAAGGGAGGGAGGGAGAGACACACACACACACACAAAGAGAGAGAGAGAGAGAGAGAGAGAGAGAGAGAGAGAGAGAGAGAGAAGTGATCGATACATGCACAATATGTCGCATCTATTGTGCACTTAACCTAGCCATTCATAAACTTATAGATCAAAGGTTAGTTGGTGATTTAAGAGAGTATCCTAACTTTTTAGGGTAGTCCCTTGACTCTCATTAGTCTCAACAAATATGCATTACAATCAATACAATCAAAGCAAAAGCAAGACATGCATGCCAATTCATAGCGTTAGTAGAATGATGCAAATAAATTTACTTGTGCATGTGCAATAGAGAGAGAGAGAAGTGATCGATACATGCACATGTCACATATGTTGTGCACTTAACCTAGCCATGGCTAAAACTTATAGATCAAAGGTTGACTTGTGCATGTACAATATATATATATATATATATATATATATATATATATATATATATATATATAGAGAGAGAGAGAGAGAGAGAGAACTGATCAATACACTCACATGTCTCATTTGTTGTGCACTTAACCTAGCCATGCATAAACTTATAGATCAAAGCTTAATCGGTGATTCAAGAGAGTACCCTCACTTTTTAGGGTAGTCCCTTGATTCTCATTATTCTCGAGGAATATACATTACAATCAATACAATCAAAGCAAAAGCAAGACATGCATGCCAATTCATAGCATGAGTAGATTGATGTAAATTAGTTGGCTTGTGCATGTGCAAGCTATTCCAATCATGTCAAGGTGCACTTATAGCTCACATATAATTTTAGATAAGGTGGACCACATGTAGCCAATGTGCACATGTCCTCTTTTCATCATCTTTAGCCAGTGTGTCCACTTTTTGGTGACTAAAATAGATCATTGTAAGGATACTTTGCAATACCAACAAGCCAACTACAAAACTCTTATCTATGAAATGTATAAGTAAATTAACTTGGTTAATTTGATGAGGTCAAGTTTTCCTTTCATGGACAGTGTGGTTGGCTATCTACTTCAAGGTTATGGGAACTTGCAGAAGTCAATGGAGCATCCTAAAAATGACGATACTCTAATTACTATATCAAGTCACTTCATGTACATATCTTTGATTGATTGGTGGATAATATACCTTTCTCTATCTCTTTCGTATACACCTTCATTACATTATCTCTCTCTAGCTAAAAACCATTTGTGCTTTATCCACCTATTGATACTTACATGCAATTGCAAGTGGGATGGTCTAGTAAGTCACCACATATGTGGCAATTGACTAAAAGCATCGGTATATACTTCTCTGCAAATCAATCACTATTAGCATCGCAACAAGTAGCTATGTTTTTTGATGCATATATTGACATGGATAGCAATGCGTGTAGTAAATTAGTGATGCTAACCTTCTAGCATCATGTGCTAAATAATGTTCCATAAATCAATTATATATTGAATACCTACAAATATATAATGCCTGCAAATAAGAAAGAGGCTTGATTTGTTAGACCACTATGCACATACAATCTATCAATGAGTGTAGTGAGACCATGTCTCTCTGTACATCGAGTCTCCAAATCCATAGGATCATGGTTTGTGATGGAGTGCTATAAAGAAAACAAAGTCCTGATTGCCTTGCGTGCATCTAATCATCTATGTTGCATGTATTCATGTATAGGGCATGATTGGATGTATATTTGTATGCATCTATGGGGCATGATTGGATGTATATATGACATAATTACACCTGGATCATAAGGACAAATGTGATTTCATTTGGTATATATGTCATATTCCCTAAATGCATGCATTGATACTTACAACATGGAGGCAAACATTTTGATATTGAAAGACTAGGAAAGTCATGTCATGTTGATCCAACAACAACCAAAAGCTAGCATCTAATCAATTTAATTGTTACTGCGCATCAGTCAGCACGTGTAATAAGTATTATCTATGCATATACACATGCTTACAGACATGCTACGTAAATATATATATATATATTAAAAATTGTGGCTTTCTTTTCAAACCAGTGCTTTCATGCGTTTTTTGCGCATTTTCTGCAGTTTGAGCTCGACATCACTAATCATGTCTATCTATCACTTCATGAAGACAATGAGAAAAGAAAATAAGAGTAAAAAGAGGACAGGAGGAAGGAAGAGGCAAAGAGTAAAGAACAAGATCGAAACAACAAGGAAGAGAAGAAGATTCAAGCAACTTACCAAGGGAAGGGAGAAGGAGGACAAGGAGCTTGCAACCTAGCCGCCACCCGTCTGAACAAGCAAAGAAGGTGAGTTCTTCTTCTCTCTCTCAATCTTGTTTGCTTTCTATGTCTGTTTGTCTCTCTCTCTCTCTCTCTTTACATGCTATAGACTGTCATCTATGGAGGTTTTTTTGTGCGTTTTTTAACTAAGTTTGAAAAAAGTGGTTTGACTGTGCTGTCAGCGCGTCCAGCTGACAATGTAGACGCAGGTATAGACACGGAAATAGACGCACTGAGACAGACGCACACAGAGACACAGATACAGATGCAGCATGTAATATGTTTTATCTGCACAAGGTAATATGATTTTTCTTGTGTAGATATGGAATCCTGGATCTTCCAGCACTGATCCTGAGTTGGAACGCATGAACAACACCTTAGCCGAGTTTTCTAGAGGTGTTAATAGCTTTTTTGGAGGTTTTCTAAACAAGGAGCAATTCATGCGGGAGATGATCAATTATCTTGGTCGCCCTCCCACTGCATAGGAGGTTTTCAATGTGATGTCTGGGACACCTATCACATCTTTGCCTAGCACTGCCACACAAACATCAAACCTTGGGACACCTCTACTAACAGGTACTCCACACACTATGCATACACACAGATTAGCTGATGCACAGGAATCAACTGAAGTACATGGATCGGTCGACGCACGTGCATCTGCAGAAGCACGTGCATAGAGTGAGGTAGAGGATAGTGCCCGTCGAGGGAGGAGGGAGAGTCGTGCGGGAGGACGAGGAGGTCGAGGGCTTTGTGGGGGTTGCCTAGGAGGTGGCTCTAGATCACCCTCACCGGGAAATGAGAGAGGTGAGCCTCCACAAATGTACTACTCTGTCATTGATGTTGGTGGTATCTTGCATGACTTTGAGGGGAGGGAAGTGATAGCCTACTTGAGGAGTGTCATGCATGCCACATACAAAGATTGCATGATTCCCTTCAAGCACCAAAAAAATGGTTTGTGGCAAGAGGTGTTGCAGGCAGTATGTAGAAGGTATCCTAATCCTGAGAATTCACGATTCACAGATGATTGGGGACGGTTAAAGGTGAGAGACGCGCTTCATAACAAGAGGTCTCACTTTATGACGCGCGCCAAGGAGTCACTGTGAAGACAAGAGCAGGGGCACCCTGCATATGGCTAACCACCCAATTGCTACCACAGGGAGTGGAAAGAGGCCAAGAAGAGAGCAGCAGAGAAAATGACAAGTCGCCAGCATGCAGAGGCGCAATGTATCCAGATGGCAACCACTGGATCATCGCATTATGGATCGGGTGGCAGGGAGTCATGGGAGGCTGAGTTTGTAAGTAATATTTGATTTCTTTTTTTAAAATTAAATTTTGTAATTTGTCTCACTTCATTATGTAGTGTGTTCTAATACATTGTATGTTCAAATTTTTTTGTAGTATCATATCGTTGGTAGGATACCTACTCCAAGAGAGGTAGGCTACCATCAAGGTCATAACCGGGCGTTCACTTGGCAGCATTTCTACGAGGAGGGACTCATCACGGAGGAGCAATATAATCGTGCCATGAGGATTCCACAACCAGAAGAGGTATATTGTAACGTGTCCGCTAGTATCATCCAGGACACGTCTTAGCAGTCCATCGGAAAGGATGTCCAGAAAACTCCACCCGGCACTCCCATGGAATGTTACGGGTTTTGCTATCTAGGTCTTCCCGCGTCTGCCACGTAGTGGAAGTATCCTGGCCGTTCCCACTTAGGATCGACCGGAATTAGGGTTTTCCTGATTTGGTCATTAGCTAACAGCAACTAGCGTCAGACCCGAGCGAACTACTTTACGCAGAATGCCAGGTCCGAAGCGGATTCATGCTGCACTTGGTTCAAAGAGAATGGGAAACGAGAGGGATGCAAGGCTCAACCTCTCTGCCATAAGGCATAGTCCCATTCCGTTCCCCTAAAACATCATAAATCGGGTAAGACGTAACTCTAGGTCATCGCTCTCGTTATTCGTTTTGATGATGACAATCATCCCGCTGTTCTTCGAGATTTTTGAGAAAAGTTCCCGGCTAACCGGGACCACCCAATCGTAGGACGGACCCATGGCCCATCCTCCGCACTTTCCTCGGTTTGTTTTAGTTATGTAATTATCTAACACATTAATTTGACATATAACAATCAGCTTCATTAATTAACCCTGTTAAGCACTGGTTCCTTCACGTAATCTTATCACGTGACATAGAAAAACAATATCAAGCAAGTTCTTTTAACATTTCATCATTTTATCTTTGAAATATAAGGAGTTCCGCCCGTAGGCTTGTCCATAATCTGCCCGAAGGCTATCCAGTGATTCCCATGGATGACTATACCAAGCTTCCACTCGTAAACTAGTATGCGGGCTTTGAGATCCAATCCCGAGTCATGTTAGCCTCTTGTGCAGGACCCGGAAGGCGAGGGATTTACGGCCAGAGCCCCCCTGGCACCCAAGCGTCCTCCTGCTCCAAGTAGAGCTCAACGGAAAGACCTCTCATGGCAGGTTCGGTCCACGTTCCCGTCTCGGTCAACAACCCCCTTGGTTAGGGTCAGGCAGGCAGTCGGGGGTAACTGAAGCTGCCTCTCCCTTCAGGCCTTCAACCTGAAGTATTAGATATCATTTTATCCTTTAGTTCTTTGAGCAAACAATGCAAACAGTGCTTTCTAAACTGTTACAAGCACAATCAATTCCAATGGTCGTTTATTTGGCCAACTGTTAAGGAGTGAATCCTTCTCTCCGAATGCATCCATCATTCGATCCGGGATCAATTGCGACTTGGCAATATCCCCAAGGGTTTGTTTGTTCACCCTTTTGTCCTTGGGTTAGGGCCATACCCTGTTAACCCAACTTAACCAATACCTTAGGTTTTATTAACAGTAAATCCTGGCGACCATGTTGCTTTAATTTATTGATTGATCATTTGCTTCCAAGCAAATACCTAACTTCCCTTTACTTTGCAATTTTTCCCCAAGAAAGGTGATGTAACAGGATGACTACTCATCCTCTTGCAAGTTAAACTTGCGTAAGAACTTGCCAACCTCATTCCAAGAAATGGCAAAACTCTCTTGTGAAAAAACCACAAGTCTATGCGACGTTGCAACTTATTGCACAAGTGTCGCATATATTCCATGGGATCATTTCATCCATTGAACGTCGTTTTCTGGTCACAGAATTATCTCCAGACGAGAAGCAGGGTTTAGGGTATCTTTATATCCAATCCATTCCCGATTGCACTAGGCCGACATCGTCGGTCCTAGGGTTCCAACTCAATCCGAGTTTCATCTTTTTAACGAGCGATCCTTAGGATAGAAACCCTAGATCGTTTCTTGCAGGTATGTCTTATTGTCCCTACATTCCGTGAATGTGGGTAGGACTTTTAGGGTATGAAAGTTTCGACTTGGTAATAAGTGCGACTAGGTCAAGTCCTTAACGTGCTAAACCCTAGTTAGCACTTGGAGTATATTGTATCGATTTAATCATTTCTAAGCGAATCCTTTGTGGTTTAGGTGTCTTGGGTAATCCAATTTACTTGTCTTATGATAATGACGAACTATTCCTAAAGATATTGTCTTGATCGAAGAGGGGAAAAACTAGTAGTAATACATCATAATTCATGTAAACATGCGATTCATATCCTCTAGATTCGTAATCCCTAACTTTTCTTATTAAGACCAAACACATGTTAAAATTCGCATAACTTCCATTGATTCTACTAGGATATGCATTCACAACTTATGTTTCTAAGCTTATAAGGTTTTATGTTAAACAAACCATGCACTAGTTTCTCATCTAATAAGTATCTACATCTTGGTGGGTTGCATCTAAGGTGCATCCTCTCCCACCTTTGTGACCTCTCAAAGATGCACCCGTAGGAGTGCCATTCATTGCAGATGGTTGAGTCAAGGGAGTGGACGTGTGTATAGATCTACACCACAACAGAAATGAGGCATAGACGCACATGTTAGACGTGCAAAGTCAGGCGCATCTATCATTGCGTCTATATGCGCGTGTAAAAGAGCGTGTAAATAGACGCGAATTTTGCGTCTATATATCCGCGTAGATAGACGCGAATATAGACACATTTTCAGATGCGTAATTATTAAACCACCTGAAATTGGACTTAATGTAGTAAAAAAACCAAAGTTAATAATTATTTTTGCATTGCTCTAATGAATGGCAGTTCCTCCAGTTGACAAGCCTGATATAACTAATTAGCGGCAAGCGACACAAACCTTATTATACAATTAGTAGCAAGCATTGTATGTATCTCATAATTTCTCTACCCATTTGAGACTTTTAGGGTCAATTACTAGAGTAAACTTGTTACCCAACAGGTAGTGTCTCCAAAGCTTTAGAGCATGGATGACAGCTAGTAATTCCAGATCATGCGTAGAATAATTCTTTTCATGACTCTTCAATTTCCATGAAGAGTACGCTACCGGATGACCTTCCTGCATAAGTTCACACCCCAAGGCAAGAATGCTAGCATCAATTACTACCTCAAACTCTTTGTTGAGGTTTGGAAGTTTTAGAATAGGTGCTGATACCAAACTTTGCTTCAATCTGTCGAAGCTATTTTGTTCGGGAGTTGAAAATGCAATGGAAGTTTGCTTCTTCAGTAAGTCCGTCAGAGGTGCTGCAATTAAAGCATAGTTTTTTATGAAGACCCTATACCATCCTGTCAATCCAAGAAAGCTACGTATCTCTTTGATGGATACTGGTATTGGCCACTCAAGCACATCTCTGACCTTGGCTGGGTCCACTGATATTCCTTCTGCTCATACTATGAATCCCAGATATTCAATCTGACGCTTGAAGAATGCACACTTCTTCATTTTAGCATACAGCTTTTGTGACCTCATTGTCTCAAGGACAATCCGAAGTTGAGGTTCATGATCTTCTTCCTGTTTAGAATAGACTAAGGTGTTATCAAAGAAGACAAGCATGAAATCATCAAGATATGGCCTAAAGATATCCTGCATTAACCTATTGAAGGTGGCAAGTGCATTTGGAAGCCCAAATGACATAACTAGGAACTCAAAGTGCCCACATCTTGTATTGAAGGCCGTCTTTGGGATATCTTATTCCTTGATCCTTATTTGATATAGTAACCTGACCTGAGATCAATCTTGGAGAAGATCTTCGCACCCTGAAGACGATCAAGAAGCTCATCTATTCTAGGAATAGGATACTTGTTCTTGATGACTGTTGATTGATTCAACCCTCGGTAATCAATACATAGTCGAAGTGTCCCATCCTTCTTTTTCTGGAATAGTACTGGAGCTCCCCACAATGAATTGCTAGGCCAGATGTAGCCCTGATCTAGCAGTTGCTTGAGTTGTTCCTTCAGCTCAATTGCTTCTGGTATGGACATTCTATAAGGTCTCTTTGCAATTGGCGCAGCTCCTAGTACTAACCTAATTTCATGATCTACTTCTCTTTGAGGTGGAAGTTCAGACAACTCTTCAGGGAATACGTCCGCGTATTCCTTTAGCCAAGAAGGTCCTTTATGAGACTCTTGCTTTTGATCTAATTTGTTGAGTTTGATCAAGTAAACAGGTAATCCTTTTCTGACTCCTTTTATGATCTGAGATACTTTGGCCAATTGAATTCTTGGCACTCCTGCCTCACCTTGAGTTGTGACTAATTCCCTTTCAAAGTTTCAAAAGGAAACTTGACCCTTTCCACAGTGAATGTGGGCGTTGTTAGGCTTAAGCCAATCCATTCCGAGTAGACACTCATGGATACCTAAATTCATGACTCTGAATTTGACCGAATTCTTCTTTCCTCCCAGAAAGAATTCCACCTTAGCAGTCTGTCTGGTACAAGTAACCTCACGACCATTTGCCAATTCCACAAGCAGGGTAGGTGCTTCTACTGTGGCTATTTCTAATCTTTTTGCACATGCTGGTGAGATAAAGGAATATGTACTGCCACAATCAATCAAGGTCTTAAAACCTTTACCTTGATAGTCCGACGGTGTCTAAATTACTGAGAACTGGCGATTCGGCCCTTTCTTGTGTAAAGCGACATGGACTGTCGCCCTTTCGAATTCTGCTTCCATGGTCGGATCTTCCTCTTCTTCTTCTTCACACATTTGCCTATTGGCAATGCAGGCGGTTCTTCCTCTTCCTCGGGTAGCGGCTCCTTGACCATGGCCTGTTCCTTGGAAAGACGCTTAGTGATGTCCTCCACCAAGCTTGGGACATTGCCTCTTTAAGTGACCGAGTTCGTTGCAGTGGAAACAACGGAGGTTTCGGCCATTACTTTGAGTAGGAACAAAGTTGTTGACCTTATTCATCCTTGCTTTCTTTCTTTGTCCCTGGTTATGACCTTGAACTCTCTTCACTTGAGGTCTGAATGCTCCTCTGTTCGGGTCATTGTAAGACCAAGCTTTGTTACCCCTTGGTCTAGACTGCACCTCCTGAATTATAGGCGTCACTCGAATGAGTGCATCCTGAAGATCTGATGGACGCATAGATTCGAGACGGGTATTTATTGGTGGATTTAAACCCGCACAAAATTTGGATACCTGTTGTGTCATGTCCATCTGTGGCGCATACTTTAAAAGTGAGATAAATTTAGAGTAGTATGTGTCAAGAGTGAGTCCCAGCTGTTTTAGCTCGTAGAACTCATTCATCTTCTGAGTGCGATATGCAGGTGGCAAGTATCTTCCATGCACGGCTTTCTTCAGCTTCTCCCAGGTAACAGATCCTTCTGCGGTCCCTTGATCCCTACACCATTGCTTCCACCAAAGTCTGGCTTCGCCGGTGAGCTTTAACTTGGCGAGCATAGCTTGATTGGCGGGTGCAGTACCGACTGCTTCAAAGTAATCCTCCATGGATTCAATCCAAATTTCAGCATCAGCTTGGACGAATCTGCCTCTCTCGTCAAACTCGGGTGGCTTAATCTGCTTGAGAAGAAACTTCTTCTCTTGGATTACAGTAGTACTTGATGTAGGAGGTGAATCAGGAACCTGTACCTGGGATTGTGCCTGGATAAAGATTTCTTAACGTTATTATACGATAATCGTTATTGGTTTACATTATATCTTTAATTCAGCTATCTCGTAAACAATGTAGCTACTTAACTTTTTATCAACTCTTATGCACAACCAGACATTGATAAAAAGAAGTCTTTATTTGTATTTATATGGGTATAGCCCTTTTGAATACAACGTTTCATGTGATGATAAGCCAACTGCTACATCTAGTTTGGGGAGAACAACGTTGTATTGCATTTATCTATAGGAACTGTGTAATAGTAAGGTTTTGGGTCATGGATCTTCAGGAATCGATAAGTCATTGGAAGTTCAGGATATCCTTTCCGTTGGAATCCATACTTCTCATGGCGGCCCAACACTTTAATCCTGTCGGTGGGGATTACACGGGTTACTTCCTCATATACATATGAGTTCATCTCAACCCTCCGACCCCGAATATGTAAAGTTTAATTTACGTGAGCTTCCACAAAAACGAACAGCTTCACAACTTTCAGGTCTTCCAACCATTTGATCCTCTTTAGGTTGGTTTGTAGATAAGCAAACTGGTGGGCGGCTATATAGTAGATTCCTGAAGCACCCGTCCATCTTCGTTCCATGTACAAAGGTGATGGATTATAGATCTTCTCCAAGATGTTCATCATCCCAATCCTTTGTCTATAAAGCGGAGAATGCATTGCAGTCATAAAAATAACTCAAAATACCAAGAACTTGTTCTATGCTTCGTAATTCTGCAAGACAGCATTGAAGGTAAGGAAATGTTTGGACAGCAACATTTGCTTCACTTCATCTTATTATAATTTCATAAAGACAATTTCGTTGTTGATCGGCTCTGATACCAACTGTAACATGTCCACTAGTATCATCCTGGACACGTCTTAGCAGTCCATCGGAAAGGAAGTCTAGAAAGCTCAGCTCGGCACTCCCATGGAATGTTACGGGATTTGCGATCTAGGGCTTTCCGCGTTTGCCACGTAGCAGAAGTATTCCGGCCGTTCCCACTTAGGATCGACTTGAATTAGAGTTTTCATGATTGGTCATTTTCTAACAGCAACTAGCGTCGGACCCAAGCGAACTACTTTACGTAGAAATGCCAGGTCCCAAGCGGATTTACACTGCACTTGGTTCAAGGAGAATGGGAAACGAGAGGGATGCAAAGCTCAACCTCTCTGCCATAAGGCATAGTCCCATTCCGTTCCCCTAAAACAGCGTAAATCGGGTTAAGACAACTCTAGGTCAACGCTTTTGTTGTTCGTGTCCTTTGACAATCATCCCACTGTTCTTCGTGATTTGAGAAAAGTTCCCGGTCAACCGGGACCACCCAACCATAGGACGGACCCATGGCTGATCCTCCTCACTTTCCTTAAGTTGTTTTAGTTATGTAATTATCTAACACATTAGTTAGACATGTAACAACCAGCTTCTTTAATTATCCATTAAGCACTGGTTTCTTCACGTAATCTTATCACATGACATAGAAAAACAATATCAGACAAGTTATTTATTAATAGATCAACATATTTAACTTTGAAATACAAGAGTTCTGCCTGTAGGTTTATCCACAATCCGCCCGAAGGCTATCCAGCAATCCACAGGGACCACTATTCCGTGTTTCCACCCAAAAACTAGTATGGGGGCCTCAAGATCCAATCCCAAGTCACGTTAGCCTCTTGTACAGGACCCGGAAGGCGAGGGATTTATGGCTAGAGCCCCCCTGGCACCGAAGCATCCTCCTGCTCCAAGTAGCGCTCAACGAAGAGACCTCTCATGCCGGGTTCAATCCATGTTCCCGGCGCGATCAACAACCCCCTTGGTTAGGGTCAGGCAGGCAGTCGGGGGTAACTGAAACTGCCTCTCCCTTCAGGCCTTCAACCTGAAGTATAGATATTCATTTATTTTGTAATTCATTGGTCAAACAAGTCAAACAGTGCTCTAAAATATCTAGCAAGCACAAACAATTCCATTGATCGTTTTTGTTGTTGGCAAACTGCTAAGGAAGGAATCCTTCCTTTCGAATGCATCCAACACTCGATCCGGGGTGTCTTGCAACTTGGCAAGATCCTTTATATTCTGGGTTAGGGCGTACCCTATTAACCCAACTTGGTCAAACCCTAAAGTTCATTGGATACTTCAGCTTCTGGTTTTTAACCTTCCTTACTCAGAAGGATATCAAAGTATACATCCTCTTGCAAGATAACTTGCGTAAGGATCCGCCATCCTTGTTGCGAGAATTTAGCCTTTCTTCTTGTGATTCAATCACAAGACCATATGATTCCGTATTTGTTGTGTAAGTCCTGCATCGTACTATGCGATAATGGAGTTACGAAACAATCCGTTTCAGTTCCTTTAAGCTGACGTTGTTAGACCTAGGGTTTCCTAGCTTTATTATTTTCTTTTAAGAAACTCAGGGACAAACCCTAGTTCCTATTACGTTTACAATTTACTGACCCTACAATCAGGGAATGTGGGCAAGTATTTAAGGTATAAACGTTTCTTGGATTTTAATTCATTCCCAATGAATATTTCGCACCATAGGTATTTCTAAGTCTATATTAATTTGGTTAACTTTAGAAGGTAATATCGAGATTACCTCCGTATGATTTGTTATCTATGTGTCAATTGATTTTTCAATCCTATACTTTATCAATTTGAGGTAAGGTTAAATCCAACTAATCTTTCCTTTTCTTTGCGAACAAACTCATGCTAAATAAGCAACCTTTTCCTTGCTAAATTATGTAGTTATAGAGTTTATGCATCGTAAGAGTCCTTTCATGATTTGCATTTTCCATGCATAAAGCTATTTGAAAAAAAATTACATTTATGCTTTATTTCTTTTGCATGTTCCATTAAACTAAATTCCTTCATCATGAATAACTAGGACAAAATATATCCTATCCCTAACAATTCATCTTGCATGATTGTATTACAACGATATAAAATTAAGAAGGAAAAAACCTGGGTTTGGGGTGAGATGTCCACATGCATACCGGGAGATGACCCTTCCGCAGCTACTCCTTGGACTTTCTTAGGAGGCATCACAATTGTACTCCTTCGAACGTGGAAGCAGCTTTACACTCTTTTTTGGAATTCCACCTTCGCTCCCTTGCACGCCAATACTCTTCTTCTCTTTTTCGAGTAGGGGAAAAAACCAAGTCCCAAGGGTATTTTGGAAAGGCAAGGAATAGTTAAGGTTTTAACCACGAGGAGGGGGGTAATAAGACCTTTAAGGTCTTAGTTCTTTTGGGAGGGAAAGGCTTACAAAGCCCAAGGAAAAGGCCCTATAGGGGTTTACACACGGGGGGTGGGGGGGGTGGGGGGGGAGTAACAAGCCCAAAAGAAAGGGGCTTAAGGGTTAAATACGGGGGAAGAAAGGTTTAAATTACGGGGTTCCAATACCCATGGGATGAAGGGGCTTAAAACACGGGGGGGAGGGGGAGGGAAGGTGTGTGTGTGTGGTTCCAAAAGGCATAAGAAGGGGCCTTGGGAGATTTTTGGACATGGGAGTGAAAGGTATAGGAAGGGGGTCTTGGAGGGATTTTAGGACACGGGGGAGGGGTGTGTGGACACAGGGGTGAAAAGGGCTTAGGGGGTTTTTAAAACCCGAGGGGGGGGAAGAGAGTAGGGAGAATTTTGTGGACACACAGGGGGGGTGAAAAGGGGCTTAAGGGCCCCTTGGAAGGTTTTTACGACACGGGGGGCTGAAAGGGGTCTCAAGAGGCATATGAAGGGGGCTTATGAGCTTCAAAAGGGACGTTCGGGGGGGGGATAGTAATCCCAAGCCCACAGGAAAGGGGGCATAGGGAGGATTAAGCACAGGTTGAAAGGGGGCTTATGAAGCCCTTTAGAAGCTTCTAGTAGCATCCACACGTGGGCAGGGAGGGAAAGGACAGATGGACTTTACCGGTCGTGCTGACGAATTCGGCGCGAACTGTGATGATGATGGCCTGGCGATACTCGGCGCCTCCTCTCCCCTCTTGCAACATCAGTGGAAACAATTAAAAATGGCAGCCCCTCCTCCTTCTACAGCACTACGGCAGTCCTCCCCTCCCTCCCCTATGTGGCAGCATGCATGGCTAAGGCTCCACATGAGCCCCAGCGTGCTGCTTGAACGTGGCTTCCCTCCCTCCCCTCCAGCGCGACGTCGGCTAGGGGAGAATGAGGGGATTAAAAAAATTTCTTTTATTTTATTAAAAGGGTTTATCCATTCAGAATTGTTACAGTGGCAAGAAGTATACAGCTGATCATGCCTCAAAATGTTCTTTTAGAAATGCTAAGGCACGGGTTCACAGCATGTTGGTATTTGAGGACTCATAGCATGTTGGTATTTTAGAAATGCTAAGGCACGGGTTCACAGCATGTTGGTATTTGAGGACTTAGAGGAGGACCCTGAAGATACACATGATTTTATGATGACTGCTGAAACAGATGATGTTGATGAAGAGTTTACTCAAGAAGACTACTTTGACCCTGCTGACTCGTTTCCTTTTGACCTCGGTGGCCATTTATCATGGGGTATGGGTAGAAAGATTGAACCACATGATGAAACACATGCTGCCATTGCTTATACCATATCAATGGATGCTTGGACAGGATCCAAAAGCCCTAATACATTGCGTATTAAGGGCCAAATTCATGGGAAGGATGTGTTTATACTTGTGGACAGTGGTAGCACTCATAGTTTCATTAACAGAGCAGTCATGGACATGCTGAAGTGTTTTCCCATTGATTTACAGCAGCCACCATTGAAGGTGCAAGTTGCCAATGGGGATGAAGAAATTAGCACACAAGTATGCCCTGCTATTCATATTCAGCTTGCTGAAAATTTTGGACAGTGATTGGATTTAATTGCATTAGAAATGGGGCCTATAGATGTTGTCTTGGGTTGTGATTGGCTGAAAACTTTGGGCACTATAACCATGGAATTTTCCTTACTGTATATGGAGTTTGTCAGTGCGGGACAGCTCATTCACTTGCAAGGAATTCAAAATGATAGTGAATTTCAGCTCATTACTAGCAAACAACTCAAGAAAGAGTTCAAGAAACGGTCCCAAATCTTTGTATTACAGTTAAATAAAGAAAATTCAAATCAGTCCACTAAAACAGTAAATAATTCAGCATTGAAAACTCTTTTAGAAGAGTACAAGGACCTCTTCCAAGTACCTACAACACTATCCCCTAATAGGGCAGTTGATCATCCCATAGATCTGGAGCCTCACTCAAAGCCTGTGAACAAGCCACCTTACAGATTGTCTAGGTGCGAAAGAGAAGAAGTTGCCAGACAAGTTAAAGAATTACTGGACATGGGATTCATTGAGCCCAATTCTTCACCGTATGCTTCCCTTGTGCTATTGGTCAAAAAGAAGGATGGATCTTTCAGGATGTGCATAGACTAGAGGGATCTTAATAAGATCACCATGAAGAACATGTACCCTATTACACGCATAGATGACTTCCTGGATGAGCTCAAGGGGGCTAAGTACTTTACGAACATAGATTTGAGGTCAGGCTATCACCAGATCCACATGAGGGTAGGGGATGAGGTCAAAACAGCATTTCAGACTGATAGGGGGCTTTATCATTTCTTGGTTATGCCTTATGGGTTAACTAATACACCAGCCACCTTTCAAAGCTTAATGAACAAAATACTTCAGCCCTTTCATTTCAGATTTGTGTTGGTCTTCTTTGATGAATCCTCATCTATAGTAGATCACTGAAGGATCACCTTTGGCACATGAGGCAGGTGTTTGATGTATTGAGGCAGCACAGGCTCTTTGCCAAGGAAACAAAATGTTATTTCATACAGACAGAGGTGGAATACTTTGGGCACATTGTTAGTGAAGATGGAATTAGGGCTGATCCTAAGAAAGTGCAATGTATAAAAGACTGGCCCACACCTGCAAATACCACTTCACTTGGAGGATTTATTGGTCTCTCATCATTCTATCGCAGATTCATTAGGCATTATGCCACTATTGTAGCTCCCCTAATGGATAGGCTTAAGAAAGAGGCCTTTTCCTAGGATGCCATAGTTGATAAGAGCTTTAATCAGCTCAAAGAATTGCTTACCTCGGCACCCATCCTTGTTTGCCTAGATTTTTTGAAAGAATTGACCATTCAGTATGATGCCAGTGGCAGAGGCATAGGGGCTGTATTGTTACAAGAGCATAGGGTTATAGCATTTGAGAGCCACAAACTTGCTGAAAATGAGATAACCATGAATGTATATGACCAAGAAATACTGTCCATCCTTCATGCCATTAAGAAATGGCACCACTACTTGTATGGCAACAGATTTAGGGTCAAGAGCAACCATAGGGTCCTTAAATACTTCCTCTCTCAGTCTAATCTTACCCCCAAACAACGCAGATGGGTAGCTACATTGCAAAACTATGACTTTGACATCACACATACACGGGGAAAAGACAATGTAGTTGCTGATTCATTATCAAGAATGTGGGCTTTTAAAGTTTCAGCCATTATGGAACTTCATAATGATTGGATAGAAGAGCTTCAGGAGGCCTATTTGTTAGATGTTGATTTCAACCACATTTTCTAGAAATTACAGCAAGGGCATGTAGAAGAAAACTCTCCATATTAGCTCAAGAACGGTCTCTTATGGTTTGAGGGCAAGACTGCCATCCCATACACTTCCCCATTCAAGCAAAAGATCATGCAAGAGATGCATTCTTCACCTACAGCTGGTCACTTGGGCATTTTTAAAACTTATGAAAAAATTGCTAAAAACTTCCATTGGAAAGTGCCTATGGAAGGATGTAAAAGATTTTGTTTTGAGCCGCATGCCATGTCAACAAAACAAAGACAACACCTTAAAACCAGCTGGTTTACTACAGCCATTGCCTATGCTTGAAGGCAAATGAACACATATCACTATGGACTTCATAACTGGCCTATCAGTGACCAAGAAGGGGTGGAACAGCATCTATGTAATTGTGGGCAGACTCATCAAGGTAGCCCATTTCATTCTTACAACGATTCAATATAGTGCTTCTCAAGTAGGTAGCCAATTCATGAAACATGTTTTCAAATTACATGGCTTACCACAGGTCATTGTGCATGATCGGGATGCTAAATTCATGAGCAATTTTTGGCAGGCAGTTTTCAGCTTTATGGGCACTCAGTTAGCCCCTTCCACTGCTTATCATCCACAGACTGATGGCCAAACAGAGAGGGTTAACAAGTGGCTAGAAACTTACTTGAGGCATTTCTGTTATGATGTGTAAAATACTTGGGACTCGTGGTTGCATCTGACCGAGTTTGCCTATAACAACTCTATACACTCTAGCATTGGAGTTTCACCATTTGAGGCATTGTATGGCTATAAGGTGCCCCTCCCCATGGTTATCTTCAATGATAAAGTAAACCCATAAAGCAAGGAGGAATTGGATAAAATGCAGGCCTTACTTCAGCAATGCAAAGTCAACTTGAAGAAAGCTTAGGATCAAATGAAGCTTTATGCTGATGACAAAAGAAGGGATGTTGAATTCCAAGAAGGGGATTTGGTGCTTTTGAAGGTGCCCAAGTCTAGATATGCCACCCTTAAGGATGGATCCAGCAATAAGTTGGCACATAGGTTCTGTGGACCATATCGGATTATCAAAAGAGTAGGAGACTTGGCATATCAGTTAGCACTACCGCCATCCACGAAAATTCATAATGTCTTCCATGTGAGCCAATTGAAGCCCTTCATTGGATCATCAGTGGATTATGTTGAGGAGTTACCACCGATAAATGAAGAAGGCATCATTCAATACATACCCGAGCAAATCATTGGACAAAGGGAAAAGAAGCTTCGCTCTCGCTCCATCATGGAATACTTGATTAAGTGGCAATGTTTACCACTTGAGGAAGCTTCTTCGAGGCCAGCTTCAGCTTTGGAAGAGTTTCCATATCTATTAGAAGCAGATTTGGCTGAAATCTAGCTAGCTATGGCCTTGTTTTCTCTTAGAATGATTGCACCCAACTCTCTATTTTAAATCAAATTTTACCCTGCACTATGGACAGCAACGGACACCATACATGGGCTAAAAGTACTCCTTGAGAGCTCGGTTTTGATATATGGCCCACCCCGATCGGAGTCTCCTACAGAAAGTTATGACAAATTTACTACAGCAGGGTCCTGTAGTAAACAACTTGTTGTCCACTGTCTGCAACTCACATTCACTCAAGATACTTGGGTCAAAATTCATTTTTTATAATTCCTCAATAAGACCCATGTAAAATACATACCCCAATGACCTCACATACGCAATAATACCTCTTCATTCATTTGTATACCCCTGTAATAATGCAGCAGAGTAGTACTCTGATCTGCTCCTACCCAGTTAGCATAAGTGCCCAAATTGTTTTTGAGGGCAAAAACCTTTGGGTGGGGATGGAATGTAAGAGAGGGGGATTTAATAATAGGGAAATACTAGCTACACTGGCTAGTATATAAGGTGTTAGGGACTTGATTTTTCAGCATCAGATTTTAGTACAAGTCTCCTTTCATCTTCATCTCCTTCTCCAAGCTCTCATGGCTTCTTTCTCTCTCTTTCTGTCTTTCTCTCTCATTTTCTAGTCTTTCTCTCTCCTCTTCACTCTTTTTCTCTCTCTTCCTACAGTCTTTCTCTCTCTTCTGCACCCTCTCTATCTCCTCTCCTTCTCTCTCTACTGCCTCCTTCATTACACTAGTATAAAATATAGGGAATGGAACCTCTTAGTTGTGTAGCATGTTATTTCCTACTATCATATGTGGAGAATGCGATTCCCTAGCTGTATGTCCTATAATTTCCTAATATATGGTGTGGGGAATGGAAATACCTAGTTGTATGTAGGGGATTGATAAAGGCACACCTAAGATTAATCGCTACTATAAGATGTGGGGAATGTAATTTCCTAGTTATATGTTGAGAATGCATTTGTCTAAACCTAGGAAATATTAGAGAATTTCTTAAATTCCACAAGTTTTCCTATATAGGAGCTATTCAAAAGCTCCTTGTGTAGTAGTAAGATTCAAAATTTTAAAAAATCCATCAAATTACAATTTTCAAGGTAGACGATCCAACTAAGATTGATAAAACCAAATGATTTTTTAATAAATCAAAATAATTATAAGTATAATCCTATCCTAATAAGAATGTGTAGAATGATTTCTTTTCAATGTTATCATGAATTAGACACTCTTATTAATCTAACAAAAAATATCAAATCCTAACTACTTGTTACAAAATTGTTTCGGGGTCAGCATCACCATGCCCCTTATTCTCTATGGCAATATGTGTGAGAGCTCACATGGTTGACATGAACTTCGTCTGAATAATGGGACCAAAATGTTAGGTAACATGCGCTTAATGCACAAAAATCAATAACAACTCCAAATTAATTAATACATAATGCATTATAAAAAAATTAATGATCGAAAACAAAAAAACAACATGACTTATTGGGCTACTGTGAGCAAATAATCTATTGATGAGTGTAGTGAGACTTTGTCTCTCTATATATCGAGTCTCTAAACCTGTAAGATTGTAGTTTGTGATCGAGTGTTGTAAGGAAAAAAAAAGTAACATCATTAGAAATAAGGTTATTAGTACAAGTAGTATTCCAAATAAGAAAGTGAATACAACTAAAAGAAAACTTATAAAATCCTCCAACTAAGTTCTATGTCTATCACTGTCTCTAGATGATGCATGATCCTTGCCTCAATCCTACCCTTGTTGTATTCTGTTGTGCTACTATCATCTTGGAGAGTGCACAGCCTTCTCCTTGAGTTTGTGCCAATCCTCTTTGTCTAACCACTTAGGATTTGGAGTGCCACTCTTCATCGCCTTACATTCTTCTGATAGTATCTCTATACCACATGAATACATTCATACAGTCCATTATCCATCTTGTGGAAAACCTCTTTGCCATCGTAGGTATTGAGACCACCTCATATTAGAATGCTATCATATAGTCCTTTCTCCCTCCAATATATTTTTCGAGTGGTCTAGAACGATGTGCCTAAATACTTATTGTCACAACTCTATCATCTATGCCATCACAATCCTCTCGTCATCATTCACGAGCACCATACCTATTTTCTCATCCACTAGTGATTTGTACCCTAGCGGGATACATCTAAGATGTATCCTCTTCAATCGAAAACTACACTCCTCGGCATAACCAAGAGACACATGTCCATTTGGAATACTTGTGGGGGTGGTATATCTCAAAGTAAAACCCATAGGGATACCATCTGTGGACGACTGAGTTAAACCTAGAGTCACAAGAGGAGATGTACCTACATGTGTGATAACCCTGGAGGTGATAAATGTCCAATTGATTGACGAGATGGGGATACTACATTGGTGCCTCCATAGCACCCACCTGAGACACTCTCTCTAGAACTGGTATGAGATTAAGAAGTAGTAATCAACTATAGGGTCACAACATCTGTAATTTTAAAACATCCCTCCTAAAACCACCACAACCATCCTCTTTGGCTGAGTCGAGCAAGGCGTCCTTGAGCCTTACTTAACAGCTAGTCTAGAGGTCGACTCTACTTATTGGATATCAAAGTGTTAGAAGATACTAAAGTAGAACGTGCAAAATGCACAATCAAGACGACAACCACTGGTCTGATATATCTTTGAAGCGTGCCATTTGAAATTTGGAGGCATATATGTGAAGATTTCCTACAACTCATCATCTCTCATCCCTTGGCTTATGTTTCTCTCTTGATATCACCAACAACAACCTACACAGTTAATTTTTTTAAACATAATAAACATATGGTTTAGGTAAAGCATGAAAACATAACTTTACAAAAAAGGATGTTAGTTAAAAAGCATATATGTAAGTACCAGTAAAAGGGGATCATCAATAAATTTGACAAGTGGATGCAAATACGACTAGTCATACAGCTTCATTTCAAGCTTTTGGAATAGCTCAACGTACACCGAAAGGTATACACATATGTCTCCATAGAAAGAGGAGTCCACTTCATTCTTAAAAAATTATTGTACTCCTGTCTCTTCATCTACATTATCCATGCATCTCTTCTCGTAATGCTCCAAGCCCTCCTTGTCCTCCACAGCCCATAATATCAACTCCTCCACTTACATACTCTCTTGATCTATACTGGGGATATTACTTTCATCATAACTCAAGCACTCTAAGATGTTGATGGCACAACATACAACCAACGAGGTTGTAGGGGGTTTGGATATAAGATTTCATGTTTAATATCACATATAAGTGTGTCACCAAGAATGAAACAAAATTTATGACTATTTCGTGTTGTGAAAAAACTAACAAACAAGGTCATACATATGTTCATATGAGTTGGCAAGACAAATGTGTCATGTAGATCGCTCCATCTTTTCTGTAAATCTACCTCCAAGAATCTAGATGGATCTATTTGAATGGTTACCACTGCTCCTTCCAATACCACTTTACACCACTCACTTTACACCACTGTACATCAAATATGATCATGGAGAAGCTACAATCATCTATTGAAATAACACATTGTAAGTTGCCAAAATACTCCATATTATCTATAATAGTATTTGAATCTATGGCTTCCCGTCCACTTTCTTGTTCAAACTTTAACATGACATCACAATCCATCATGGAATATATTTTGTTGATATGCTCAACTTGAAAATATCACCCGTGTGACCACGTGTTGCATTGAAGATTTTGTACTACTTTTTAAATGGCTAGGTTAATTGTAAGAATGTAAGAATGTAACTAAACATTAATATTAGCCTTCAAACTGCTTCTCTTTTATCAAATTTTCTCTCTTTTGTGCATCAAATTAGCGGTTTGGGAAGTAGAGAGTAAGCTATTGTTTCATGCACTTTTTTTTGTCTATTGCTTCACCTAGACTATGAATATTCTTCTACATCTTCTATTTCTTCAAACCGCTTAGTTGGATGGTCCTACCTTGAAAATTGTAATTTTATCAATCTTAGTTGGATGGTCCTACCTTGAAAATCGTAATTTTATGGTTTTTTAACAATTTTAAATCTTACTACCACACAAGGAGCTTTTGAATAGGTCCTATATAGGAAAACTTGTGGAATTTAGGAAATTCTCTAATATTTCCTAGGTTCAGACAAATGCATTCTCTACATATAACTAGGAAATTACATTCCCCGCATCTTATAGTAGGGATTAATCTTAGGTATGCCTATATATTGAATGCCCTACATACAACTAGGGATTTCCATTCCCCACACCTTATATTAGGAAATTATAGGACATATAGCAAGGGAATCACATTCTCCACATATCATAGTAGAGGAAATAACATGCTACACAACTAAGAGGTTCTCCTATATTTTATACTAGGGAATTATAGATGGCCATATCAAGGTCTATTTTGTTTGTTTGTTTTTCTAGAACTATGGGAAATAGTCAGCATACAAATTAGGCTTTAAACCAAGTAGTCACTTTGATGCACTTTCATTGCCAAAGAGATCAAAATGACCCTCTTTTTAAACATTGCACAAAGTGCAATGTCATAAAAGTGGCATCAACCTTGAGGAAGTTACTATATGTATATCCTCTACATCACGTGCATTCAAATCCTATTTATAAATATCCTTATCTATAAATTTTCACGCGTGAATAGAATGTTACCCTTTTCTATTTAATCTGTAAATAACCCGTTTATATTACACCCCTCTGTATGTAAAAAATGTATAAAAATAGTATTTAAAAATTACCTTATTTTGAACCCACGTGATGCACACATATATTTATGAGTAACTTATTGAAGGCATCAACTCACTAAATTTATCTCTATGGGAAACTTCAACAAAACTAGTCTTCCAAAAAAATATGTTAAACTTACTAAAAGTTCTGGCATTCCACGTTGCTAAAATTAGACTTTTGCATTTACTCACACACATAAATTTTTGTATTTATTTCAAAATGCATGTGCCTTGAGAAACTAGCTTATCTTCCTTGGAACATTGATTTTTATCACACTATGTCTGCATAGCTGCACGACATCCACCCCCTCTGAATCTGCACATCCTCTATAGTATGTGCCAAAATTCTAGTTGCCACCAAATTATGAGTCCTCCTTATCCTCTACAACCATATCCTTTGCTTTTTCATCTTCCATATTTTCCTTGCTAGCCCCTATATCATGGCCACTATTTTGTTCCAATTCTGGCAACTCATAGGTAGAAGATTCCCACCTCTTGGATAATTTGATTATTTTTCCTACTACTAGAAGTTTTATTGGCTATCCTATCTAGCTCATTTAATGCATAAGTAGCATTACCAAACACTTGTCTTACCACATAGAGTCCATACCATATTTTGGAGACTTTACGCATGGAATTATACTGGTTGTCAAAACTTCTATCATAAACCAGTATCGAATCCCCATCTAGGATGGTTCTTGGCCTCAATTTGTGTCTTTTGTCAAACCATTTTTTTTGTTATGTATCCTTGTTGCCCTTAACTTTACAACTGTTGCCTCTATGTCTTCTGACTTTCTTTCTAATTATCTAACACATAAGGCCAAGAACTCCTCTGGATTCAACTCCTCTTGGTAACACACTCCACGTGACTGTCATCTCTTCTATCATCATAATGGGTTTTTTACCATACATCAATTCAGCTAGCCTAGTACAAGATATAGGCCTCATACCGACATTCAAAGCAACAAAAATGTTCAAAAAAAAAATTACCCTCATCATAGCTAAACATGCCAATATTAGCATTTCCATAGAAGAATCGCGTATAGTCAATTTGTGATGCTAATAGCGACAGTTACAAAGAAAAAAAATATTTGTGGCAGGGTAATAAGCTGCCCTACCACATTTAGCACTATGTGCTGTATTTACATTCTACAAATGAATTACATGTAAAGTATACAATGGTCGTCAAAATGTACTTGAACCCAAAATACTGATACATAAAATAAATACAAGATCGCTTAATGGAAGCACTCATGGAATCATAGCAACATATAAAGGATGATAATAACATAGTGCATAAAAATTGCCTACATAAGTCATAGGAACAAAAAAGAAGAGGATGTGCACTCCACGAATCCAAGTACGAGCTATAGATCCTCGCCATCCGAAAGCTTGTCTTGATGAAAAGGAGCATAACTACACATGAGTCCACCATACAATAATGCATTTTAATTAAAAATAGTAACTATGGACAAAAAATATGAGTGACTTATTGAGTTGTTGTGTGCATAGAGTCTATCGATCAATGCAGTGTGACTGTGTCTCTTTGCATATCGAATGTCTAGGCCGGTGGCATCGCGATTTGTAATGGAGTACTAAAAACAAAACAATATACAACTGTTAGAAACATGATTATCAGTACAAGCGATATTGCAAAAAAATAAGAGAGAAGAACAAAAGAAAAACTTACAAAGTCCTCCAGATAAGTCATGTGGCCACCACTCCCAAGATGATGGACCACTCTTGCCTCCAATCATGCCCTCGCTGCCTCTCATTGCTATCTCCAACGTGCCAGATAATCTGTAGCCTCCTCCTTGAGTCAGTGCCAGTCATCTATGTCTAGCCACTTAGGCTTTGAGACTCCACTCTTAAGTGCCTTGGGCGCGTTTGATTATCTGGGTGACATGTAAGCATGCATGAACTCCATCATCTAGCGTGTGGAAAACCTATCCGCCGCTGTGGGTACTGAAATCTTCTCATTCAAGGATGCCACTATGTGGGTATGTTCTTCAAATGATCCAAGATGTTGTATCGAAAAGCTTGTTGGTACAACTCTCTCATACGAGCCATCACCCTTCTTCCCTCATCATTCATGATGATGGCTCTTGTCCTATCATCTACAAGGTATCCATACCCTTGTGGTGTATGTCTAAGATGTGTCCTCTCCCACCTGCGACGGCACTCTTCGGCATGTCCTAGAGACCCTTGTACATTTAGTGTACCCACGAGGATAGTATCTCTTGAAGCAGCACCCATATGGGTGCTACTTATGTACGGTTGAGCAAAAATTGGAGTCACTGGAGTAGACATCTCTACAGGTGTGACAAATCCTATAGGTGATGCAACTCCACCATAACGGCGAGATGGAGACATTGCCTTGGTACCTACACAACAACCACGTGAGGCACCCTCTCTAGAACCTACATGAGAGCGAGGAGTAGCACCTGTATCTCGAGCCATCCGCAGGCTCCAGTGTATCCACGTCTCTATAGCATCCCCCAGAACCACCCCCTCCATCTGGCCCAAGTCTAGAGCGTTGGCCTCGTCTACTGGAAATCAAAGCATCACACCGTATTGAAGTAGATATTATGTAATAGCCTGATAGTGTCCAAGACAGCTCCTCATCTGCTATATCTCTGAATCAAATCATATGATCTGGAGACATACGTGTGAAGATCTCATGCAGCTCTTCATCACTCATCCCTGGACTCATCGTGCTTTCCAAATATCGCCAAAGGTTACCTAAACATACAAAATTTGATGTTAGCATAATTAATATAAAGATTCAAGCAAAGCACGGTAATATAACTATGACTCTGTGTGGACCATTTGTAGCTCATACCTACTTTGGGTGTTCATTTGTGTCGCTAGAGGTCATCCAAGAAAACGTTCCCTCAGTTCATGACCCTCCAGTAATAAAGCGGCGTATCCTTGATATACCATCTTCTTCATGGCTCATTACCTTCGGTAGTCTAACTATGGCTCACAAAATGGATATGCATGATAGTCTGAGGTAGCCAAACTTGTCCCAACACCTCTATCTTGTGAATACAAACTTCAACCAATTATGATAGATATGACCAATGAGAATGGAAGTCTACTTGCTTAAACACTCCTTGAATCTCGGAAAGTCATGCATGGTCCACATGAAAATGGCTCATATATTGGCGGACTGTTGACCATCACGCTTGCTCATATTTTCCACGATGAGCCCCTTCTCCCACAAAAACTTAAGCTCATCGACTAATGGACAGAGATAGACATCCATATTCTTGACTTTGTAGTGGCTAGTAATGAGAAGCTAAGGATAATGTGTCCTTTCTTCGTAGAAAGCCATGGTAGTATGTATAGTTAACAAAAACTATAGGGCACACACTGTAAGAAGTTGAGGGGAGACGGAATGGGTTCACGCCATCCATAGCAAGACCAAGCCGAAGATTCCTTGGCTCTCGTGCAAAGCTAGAAAAGGTAGAGTCAATGTGGCTCCATGTGTGTGGATTTACTGATATTAACTAGACTCCATTTATGGATTTATTCTGCACATGCCACATTGTCAAGCTCGCCAAGCTTGACATACAAAACATGTGATGTATACGAGGAATAAGTGAAAAGTGTCTAAGAATTTTTTGAGGGGGATAGTTGCCCTTGCAAGTCCTATTGATATCTATGAGCACCACACTTTGGACATGTCTCCATAATCTCTTACTCTCCTTAAAACAGAACGCAATCATTGACACATACACTACAACAAAAAGGCTCCATAGACGCACTTGTAGACGCAATATTTGAACTGTGAAAAAAAATGTCGGGCGCATTTATTACCGCATCTATTTCTACGTCTACTGTATCGCGTCTAAAAGCGCGCTTATAGTCAGAGTTACACGCCCACATAGATGCGCATATAGACGCCCGTATTGATGCGCTATGTAAATATATAATCATATTTATAAAAAAGTGGATATATTCATATTGTGCATCTATACACGCATGTATCTACGCATCTAAAAACATGTTTACTCTGCAAGTTTTTGACGAGAATAGATGCGCATTTATCCTGCAATTTAGACGCGCAAAACAGAGGTATGAAAAAAAAACCAGAGAGCATGTGGCTTTGACATGTGGCTTTGAAAGCCACATGCTCTCTGGTTTTTTTCCCCCCATCAACATCAAATTGTATGCTTAGGGAAAATAAAGAAAGATTATTTCGAAGATTGGATACTTAAAACAAAACAATGTATGTAGAACACGAAATTTCATATATATAGATGAAACGATTTTACATTATGAGTTCTAGTGCTTGTGACATCATGGTCGCAAGCACTAATTAAAAGTAATGTATATTAAAAATGAAAATTACAAGCCAAGGGGAGGCATACATGCATGGGGCTCCTCTATATCTCCTCAAAAGAGGCATCATCATCGCTACCACCACCGCTGCCTGTGCCGCTGTCGTTGCCGCCACCACTACTGCTAGTCTCCCCTTCGCTATCCTCAACTGCATCAAGGTTTGCCTACACAAAGGATTAAGATATATAAATACCATTACAAACAATAAATTAGAGTTATCTATACTTTTCATGTAAAAAATAAAGCATACCTCTTCTTGTGGTGGAATCCTCATGGTGCGATTATATTGCTCCTCCGTGATGAGTCCCTCCTCGTAGAAATGCTGCCAAGTGGATGCCCGGTTATGACCTCGATGGTAGCCTACCTCTCTAGGAGTAGGCATCTTACCAACAATATGATACTACAAAACAATTTGAACATACAACGTATTAAAACACACTACATAATGAAGTGAAACAAATTACAAAATTTAATTTAAAAAAAGAAATCAAATAATACTTACAAACTTAGCCTCCCATGACTCCCTACCACCCGATCCATAATGCGACGATCCCATGGTTGCCATCTGGATACGTTGCGCCTCTGCATGCTGGCGACTTGTCATTTTCTCCGCTGCTCTCTTCTTGGCCTCTTTCCACTCCTTGCGATGGCAATTGGGTGGTTGGCCATATCCAAGGCGCCTGTGCTCTTATCTCCGCAATGACTCCTTGGCACCCGTCATAAGGTGAGACCTCTTGTTATGAAGCAGGTCTCTCACCTTTAACCGTCCCCAATCATCTGAGAATTGTGAATTCTCGGGATTAGGGTACCTTCTATGTACTGCCCGCAGCACCTCTTGCCACAAACCATTTTTTTGGTGCTTGAAGGGAATCATGCAATCTTTGTATGTGGCATGCACGACACTCCTCAAGTAGGCTATCACTTCCCTCCCCTCAAAGACGCTCACCTCTCTCATTTTCCGGTGAGGGTGATCGAGAGCCACCACCTAGGCAACCCCCACAAAGCCCTCGACCTCCTCGTCCTCCCGCACAACTCTCCCTCCTCTCTCGACGTGCACTACCCTCTACCTCACTCGATACACGTGCTTCTGCAGATGCACGTGCTTCGGCCGATCCATGTACCTCAGTTGATCCCTGTGTAGGCAAAGATGTGATAGGTGTCCCAGACATCACACTGAAAACCTCGTCTGCAGTGGGAGGGAGACCAAGATAATTGGTCATCTCCCCCATGAATTGCTCCCTGTTGAATGGGGTGCTGGAGGATCCAGGATTCCACATCTACACGAGAAAAATCATATTACCTTATGCAGATAAAACATATTACATGTTGCGTCTATATCTGCATCTTTGTGCGCGTCTATATCTGTGTCTCTGTGGGCATCTGTCAGCATGTCTATTTCCACGTCTATATCTGTGTCTACACTGTCATCTCGATGCACTGATAGACGCGCACAGTCGGACCATTTCTTTTCAAACTTGCTTAAAAAACATGCAAAAAAACCTCCATAGATGACAAGATCCAGCATGTGAAGAGAGAGAAGAGAGAGACAAACAGACAAAGAAAGCAAACAAGATTGAGAGAGAGAAGAAGAACTCACCTTCTTTGCTTGTTCCAACGGGTGGCGGCTAGGTTGCAAGCTCCTTGTCCTCCTTCTCCCTTCCCTTGGTAAGTTGCTTGAATCTTCTTCTCTTCCTTGCTATTTGGCTCTTGTTCTTTACTCTTTGGCTCTTCTTTCCTCCTGTCCTCTTTTTACTCTTATTTCCTTGCCTCATTGTCTTCATGAAGTGATAGATAGACATGAGTAGTGATGTCGAGCTCAAACTGCAGAAAACGTGCAAAAAACGCAGGAAAGCACAGGTTTGAAAAGAAAGCCACAACTTTTTTAAACTTTTTATATACCTGCGTGGCGCATCTGTAAGTGCGTGTATATGCGTAGATAATGCCTATTACACGCGCTTACAGACGCGCAGGAACAATTTAGGGAATCAATGCATGCATTTAGGGAATCAATTGACCTATGTGGTGACATATATAACAAAGCTTGAGGATAAGAGATAACACATTGGCAGGTCAATTGGCACATATATAGTGACTTACTAGACCATCCCACTTACAATTGCATGCAAGTATCAATAGGTGGATAAAGCACGAATGGTTTTTAGCTAGAGAGAGATAATGCAATGAAGGTGTATACGAAAGAGATAGAGAAAGGCATATTATCCATCAATCAATCAAAGATTATATGTACATGAAGTGACTTGATATAGTAATTAGAGTATCGCCATTTTTAGGATGCTCTATTGACTTCTGTAAGTTCTTATAACCTTGAAGTAGAATATAGCCAACCACACTGTCCATGGAAGGAAAACTTAGCCTCATCAAATTAACCAAGTTAATTTACTTATACATTTCATAGATAAGAGATTTGTATTTGGCTTGTTGGTATTGCAAAGTATCCTTATAGTGATCTATTTTAGTCACCAACAAGTGGACACACTGGCTAAAGATGATGAAAAGAGGACATGTGCACATTGGCTACATGTGGTCCACCTTATCTAAAATTATATGTGAGCTATAAGTGCACCTTGACATGATTGGAATAGCTTGCACATGCACAAGCCAACTAATTTACATCAATCTACTCATGCTATGAATTGGCATGCATGGCTAGGTTAAGTGCACAACAAATGAGACATGTGAGTGTATTGATCAGTACTCTCTCTCTCTCTCTCTCTCTATATATATATATATATATATATATATATTGCAAATGCACAAGTCAACCTTTGATCTATAAATACATCCAATCATCATGCCCTATCCAATCACATTTGTATAGGGCATGATTGGATGTATATAGGGCATGAAATCACATATATATAATTAGCTTTGAATGATTGGATGTATATTTGTAATACTCAGAAAGAAGTAAAGTTGGTAATGTATATCATGTCCTATGCATGTATATGCCCTATACATGTATATCATGTCGTATATACATGTATATCATGTCCGTATGATCCTATACATGTATATCATGTCCTAGCTTATGATCCAGGTGTAATTATGTCGTATATACATCCAATCATGCCCATTACCTAAAAAAAGAGGTTCATGCGTGAATTGCAATGTTTGATATATTACACTCTCTTGATGCCCATAGTTAATGCCAGTTATTAGGTAGTAGCTTATGGTACTGCTTCTCTCTTGATGCCCATAGGTAATGCCAGTTATTAGGTAGTAGCTTATGGCCTTTTCATTTTATTTGCAATGTGCAGGCAAACATCAGTCAAGGTGGTCAGAAAAAAGTGACTATCAAACAATAGGCCATCTTTCTATGGATGGTGTAAACATTTATTGCTCACCACAGGCCCAAGGTGTAATATTTTTGTTGGAAATATTATGAGCCGTGTGAGTCTCATGCAACGACTCCTCGTTTCTGTTGTAGTGATATTGGATATAAGATTTGGTAAAACATGTCGCACATCATCAAGAGACTCAAGTATGGTATTTTCAAGTGGTAATGTATGATACGTTAGCAACCTAAAAGGAAATCATAAAACAAATTGCAAAAACATAATTGTTTTTTATAATGGTACCGATGAAAAGAAATCAAAGAAGCATACGTAGAAGGTACCTGAATAACTCGGTCACACTCGCATTGTTCCACCTGTATTTTGCTTGCACACTTAGGAGTGCAAGCAGCATCTTGAGGCGAGATAATCGATACCCATTAGGTAATGGTATGGATGCTTTCTCTCTAACCGAATTAGATATCTTAGCATCCATGGGCATCAATTGAAGGTAATCACATTCTTTCTTTATTGTTATATTTAGATATATATAGAACTACTAACCTAGCCATTTTAAAAGTAGTACAAAATCTACAATGCAATATGTGGTCACACAAGTGATATTTTCAAGTTGAGCATATCGACAAAATGTGTTCCATGATGGATTGTGATGTCATGTTGAGTTTCAACAAGAAAGTGGACAGGAAGCCACATATCCAAATACTATTGTAGATAATATGGAGTATTTTGGCAACTTACAATGTGTTATTTTTGTAGATTATTGTAGCTTCTCCATGATCATATTTGATGTACACTGTTGTAAAGTGGTATTGGAAGGAGCAGTAGTAACCATTCAAATAGATCCATCTAGATTCTCGGAGGTAGATTTACAGAAAAGATGGAACGATTTACACGGTACATTTGTCTTGCCAAGTCATTGGACAAATGTATATGACCTTGTTTGTTAATTTTTTCACAACACGAAATAGTCATAAATGTTGTTTCATTCCTTGTGACAGACTTATATGTGATTTTAAGCATGTAATCTTCTATCCAAACCCCCTACAACCTCATTGGTGGTATGTTGTGCCATCAACATCTTATAATGCTTGAGCTATGATGAAAGTAATATCCCCAGTATAGACCAAGAGAGTATGTAAGGAGAGGAGTTGATATTATGGGATGTGGAGGACAAGGAGGGCTTGGAGCGTTACAAGAAGAGATGCATGGATAATGTAGATGAAGAGATAGGAGTACAATAATTTTTTGAGAATGAAATGGACTCCTCTTTCTATGGAGACGTATGCATATACCTTTTGGTGTACGTTGAGCTATTCCAAAAGCTTGAAATGAAGCTATAGGACTAGTTGTATTTCTGTCCACTTGTCAAATTTTTTTATGATTCCCTTTTACTGGTACGAACATATATGCTTTTTAACTAACATCTTTTTTTGTAAAGTTATGTTTTCATGCTTCACCTAAACCATATATTGATTATGATAACATTGTTTTTTAATTGTGTAGGTTGTTGTTGGTGATATCAAGAGAGCAAGATAAGCCAAGGGATAAGACATGATGAGTTGCAGAAAATCTTCGCATATATGCCTCCAAATTTCAAATGGCAGGCTTCAAAGATATAGGGGACCAGTAATTGTTGTCTTGGTTGTGCATTTTGCACGTTCTACCTTAGTATGTTCTAACGCTTTGATATCCAATAAGTAGAGCTGAGCTCTACACTAGCTGTAAAGGAAGGCTCAAGGACACCTTGCTCCATAAAATACGAGTTGTGACTCGTCACTTTGATGCAGCGAGCTACGACAGAGGCATTGAAGTTGCGGGCACAGGGGCACTCTATAGAGGCATATGAAGGAGGAGTTGCAAAAGGAGGAGAAGGCTGATGGTTTTTGAGCAGTAGGCCACTTCAGCTGTGCAGATTTGTGCAAGTGCAAGCAGCGAAACAAGTCATCTTGCATACTGGTACCGGTGAAACGAGTGTCGAGTCGTCACTCCAAGGCGAAGGCATTGAAGCTGCGAGCGCAGGGGCATAGGCATATGAAGGAGGATTTACAAAAGGAGGAGAATGATGATGGTGTCTGGGCGGTGAGCCACTTCGACTACACAGATTTGTGCAGGCGACAACGAAAGAAGCCTTCGTGCATAGTAGGGGGCCGACTCGCCGAGGCACAGAGGCAGTGGCACAACGAGGAGGCAGTGGCACAACGACCTTTTGAGCCTTGAGGCTCTCTCTTGAAGCACCCGAGGTCAACTTCTATAACTTGTAAGCCTTTCTAAATTCTCATAATCCTTGGATTTTGCCTTTTTTCACCTCTCTTGAGTCACTTTAGGTGTCTAGGCTTTTGATGATGTGAGTATATCTATCCTCTATGAGGATTCTAGGCAACTTACAAGCCATCCAAAAAAAATCAAGGTATGAGTTCTAATTCTTCTAAGTATGCATCTAGTCGAACTATTTGAGAAAAAGTAAATTTTGTGAAAACCATTATTGAAATACCTCATTTTTACTATTTAACAGATGAGTCAACAAGCTTCTTGGATATGCTTAGCAAGGGAAAACAAAAGGGAAAAGTTAATCCAAATGTCAACCTCGAAGTGAATCCAAATATAGATCTTAATGTCTATCTAGAAGACAATCCATATGTCGATCTAGATCTTCATCCTCAACTCTTTGGCGATACTCCAGAGCATGATGAAGATGAAGACAATGAGATTGAAAATGAAGATGAGGATAATGAAATGGACGGTGATGTAGAAATGTTTGATATGCGAGGTAGCACTTCAGAAAATGTAGCTAACACAGAAGACTCCATAACAACATCAAAATAGTATTCTAGAAAATTTCGAATAGAATGGACGAGAAAATATCCTTTTTTAAAACATGTGGTGGAGGGAAAGAATGAGTATATGAAATGTGAGTGGTGTGAAAAGTTTAGGATCAAAGGACCATGGGGAAAAGGAAAGGGATGTAAAACCATGCAGCTTAGTGCAATTTGAAAACATGTCATCTCTAAGGAGCATCAATGGGCACAAGCTAGACATGATGCTAATGTAAAGGGAATCAAAGTATCCACACAAGTGAAAACAATTAATGATAGAAATAAGGAGAGAGTAACTACAGTAATGAAACTCATGTACTTTGTGGCAAAAGAAGACTTGGCAATCCAAAAGTTTGTTAAGATTTGTGAGTTGGCTTATGCAGTGGCAATGGAATCAATGCCTTCTTATCATGATTATTCATCTTATACTAACATTATGGCTGGTAAGGAGTTTGCTTTCTCTATATAAGAACATCTATATACATTGCAACTTTAAGAGATATTGTCAAGTCCTTACTATGCCTTAATGGTAGATGAAACAACTGATAGGGGTTTAGAAAAGCACTTAATCATTTATTTTTCATTCTTATCCTCTGAGGGAAGAGGTACATGCAAAGTAGAATTCCATGACTAATCTTGGTTGTTGATGGCACTGCTCAAACAAAGTTTGATGCTATCATGCTAGTTTTGAAGGACATTGGTTTCAGCATACAACGTCTTGTTGGCATCGCCACTGATGGAGACAGCTCAATGTTAGGTTGTTATGAAGGCTTGGTTGCAAAACTACAAAGGGAAGTACCTCATCTTATTAGCACACAATGTATTCCTCATAGAGAAGCCCTTGCCATTGTTGATGCAGCTAAGTGTTTTCCTTACCTTTCTTATGTTGACAAAATCGCAAACAAGGTGTACTCTTGGATAAATGCATCAAGTTTATGTCATACAACTTTCCAAAGTCTTTTACAAGAAATGAATATACAAGTTTTGGAAGTACTTCAAATCCATGATGTTAGATAGTTGGCAATGGGTAACATAATGGAAAGGTTATGCAAGCTAATGTCTGCCATTTTGACATTTTGGAAAGACAGCGCACGAGCATGGTATCAAAAGTTAAGGATCTACAAAGTGTTGTTTTGTATTTGTATGCTTGCTGATGTCCTAAAGGTCTTAAACCTCCTAAATAAAAAGTTTCAAGAAGATGCTTTGGATATCACAACAATCACTCCTACCATCGAAGTGAGAATAAGATCTCTTACCAGGAAGTTCTTAGAACGGCCATTCGGAGCAGGTACATCATATCTTCTCAAGTTTATGAATGACACAAGAGATGGTTTAGTATGGCATGTAAATGAGAATGGAGAAGAATATATACATCAACTTCTCTTCACAAAAATGCCTGGACAAGATAAAGCACGTATTGCTATTAATAATGGAAGGGGTGATGTTGATAGTTGTGTTCAACTTGCAAAATAATTTGTTGGAAAGATCATAGATTGTGTGAATGAGCGGTTTCTAGATATGTATGTTTTTGGTGCAACAAGACTATTCTCTCCATAATATCTTCCACATGACCCAAAAGAAAGAGAAAATAAGGTCAATCTATGGTTGGACAGGTTACTACAAAAGTTTAGTGCTTCTATTTTAGATACTCAAGGATGCAAAAATGAAATCTACGCATTCACTGACACACTATATTTTGGATGTGAGGGAATGAGTATGAAGGATCCATGGCATGTTTTCTCCAACAATTTTGATTGGCAAGCAACATATCCAAACTTGATGAGATTATCGCAAATTCTTTTAGTTCTTCCTACTTCATCAATAGCATGTGAACGAGGCTTCTCTAAGCACAATATAATCAAAAGCAATCGTCACCAACTATTGAAGGTGGTGACTCTTGAGGCATTAATGTGAATTTCTCTTATTGGCCCTGACATCAAAAACATTGATTGGGGGCATTTGTCTATGAGAAATGGGAGCTAGTAAAGGCATGGAGACTACTTGATTTGTAGTTCTTACTTGTTGCTCACCTTGTTTTCTATCATGATGAACTTTATCAATTAACTATGATGTACAAGAGAATAGACCTTGGAAACTCTTTTGGTCTAAAGAATATGAAACCAAAGTTTTTATTGTGATTTTCCACACTAGTTTATACTTGTTTTGTTAATCGTGTATTATGGGACGTTACCATCTTCTATTAAGAGTTGTTATCTCTTAAGTTTCATCTAAGAATGATCTCTTGTGAGCTTCTTGGAAGTTGATGCCTAAATTTAAAGCAAAGGCACCAAAATGAAGCTCACAAAAAAGAATAAAAGCGTCATTGATTTTGTCTTGAAGCCCAACCTTGGGCATAAAGTTTAAAGCATGTTGCCTTGTCCGCATGGCCCTGCTCATGTCGATTTGGTGGTGCGCACGTGCTTCCAACTTCCTACAATGACGGTTGTTGTTTTTGAAAGGTAAAGTTTCTACATGGTTGCTTTCTACCCTAATCATTTTCAAAATTTGGCATTCAAGCATTTACAATGTGCATCATTGGTCAAGGCCCTAATGATTTAGGTTAAGGGTGCCAGTTTACTGGTAGCTACCAGCCCCTCTAGCGAAAAATATCAAGAATGGAAAAATTGGCCTTTTCATATTTATTTGGAAAAAATTATGATTTTTTAGAATTATGGATTTTTCTTGATCAAGTATGCTCAACATTATTTTCATATTCATTTTCATCTCATATGAACCCTACCATCTCATATGCTCAACATTATATCCATATTCATTTTCTCGATATATAGAGAGAGAAAGTCTCACTACACTCATCAATAGATTATTTGCTCACAATAGCCCAATCAGTCATGTTGCTTTTTTTTCAATCATTAGTTTTTCTATAATGCATTATGTATTAATTAATCTCTAGTTGTTGTTGATTTTTGTGCATTAAAGCTCTTTAAGGAAAAAGAGTATATCAAATGGTCCCAATACCTTAAGCACGTGTTACCCAACATTTTGGTCCCATTATTTAGATCAAGGTCATGTCAACCATGTGAGATCTCATACATATTGCCATGGAGAATAAGGGGCGTGGTGATGCTGACCCTGAAACACGTTTGCAACAAGTAGTTAGGATTTGATATTTTTTGTTAGATGAATAAGATTGTCTAATTCATGATAACATTAAAAAGAAATCATTTTACACATTCTTACTAGGATAGTATTATACTATTCATTAGTTTTATTTATTTAAAAAATCATTTGGTTTTATCAATCTTAGTTGGATGGTCCTACCTTGAAAATTGTAATTTTATGACTTTTTTAAAATTTTAAATCTTACTACTACAAAAGGAGCTTTTGAATAGCTCCTATACAGGAAAACTTGTGGAATTTAGGAAATTCTCTAATATTTTGTACGTTCAAACTAATGCATTCCCTACGTATAACTAGGAAATTACATTCCCCACATCTTATAGTAGGGATTAATCTTAGGTATGCCTTTATGAATTCCTTACATACAACTAGGGATTTCCATTCCCCACACCTTACATTATGAAATTATAGGATATATAGCTAGGAATCGAATTCTCCACATATCATAGTAGGAAATAACATGCTATACAACTAAGAGGTTCCATTCCCTATATTTTATACTAGGGAATTATAGATGGTCATATCAAGGTATATTTTGTTCGCTTGTTTTTCTAGAACTATGGGAAATAGTCACCATACAAATTAGGCTTTAAAGCAAGTAGTCACTTTGATGTACTTGCATTTCCAAAGAGATCAAAATGACTCTTTTTTTAAAAATTGCACAAAGTGCAATGTCATAAAAGTGGCATTAACCTCGAGGAAGTTACTATATGTATATCCTCTACATCACGTGCATTCAAAGCCTATTTATAAATATCCTTATCTATACATTTTTTATGAATAGAACATAACCCTTTTCTATTCAATCTATAAAGAATCCCTTTATATTACACCCTTCTGTATGTAAAAATTGTATAAAAATAGTATTTTAAAATTACCTTATTTTGAACCCACATGATACACACATATATTCATGAGTAACTTACCCGAGGCTGACTTACTAAATTTATCTTTATGGGAAACTTCAACATAACTAGTCTCCCAAAAAAATATGTTAAACTTACTAAAAGTTATGGCATTTCATGTTGCTAAAATTAGACTTTTGCATTTACTCGTACACATAAATTTTTGTGCTTTTTTCAAAATGCATGTGCCTTGAGAAACTAGCTTATTTGCCTTGGGACATTGATTTTTATCACACTTTCTAATCTTGGTATCGTAAATTATTTAGACTAAATTGATCTTTGCCAGCAATCTAATGCATGCAAGCATCCAAAGAAATTTGAAAGCAAGACACCCAAATCATGTTTGATCTGCCTTTCATTTATTTTGATTTATGCATTCTAATGTGTTTGCTCGTTTGGACATCTATGAAACCTTCCTAAGCCAACAATGTTTCTCAAGGTGATCAAGTCCACAAGTCAACTTTGGCTATTTACATGCGTAGCCTAGTATGTCTAACCAACAAAGCACCATTCCAAGTCTATTTCATAGCCTAGTACATCTAGCAATGACTAGATAGAGCACCATTACAAGTCTATTCATAAATCACACTTGTTGGCTTGTGGGGGCTAAAATCTTGTCTAACTTATGATTATCAGAAGTACAATCCAACTTGGCGATGAGGATACATCTAACGCAATATAGTTATAGTTGCTATTGATCTGCATCTAATATATTGAACAATTAATTTTTTGCATGTCTTTACTGATATGTAGATAGTTGAGGTATATCTTTCTTATTTGAACCTTCAACAAATTTTCAACCTCTTGCTAGTTGTATGATAATTCCACTATGCATCATCACGCTAGAGGCGACTCAAAAAGATAAACAAGGGGGACCTATTCTTGGATAAGACACGAAGGAACAGATTGTGGTGGGTCCATGATAACCTTGAGTAGGGGCTACTACTATCTTTCAAGGGAGGCAAATGATATTCTAAACTTGCATTGAAAAGAAGACCATCGTGAAGAAGGTGACCAAACTATGAAAAGAGGTTGATACAAAGAGAACTAGTAATTGTAGCAAATCATTAACAGAATAATGGACAATGTCTTCTGAAAGCAAGACAAATAGAGTGTTTCAGTAGGTTGAACCTGGTTGGGCTTCTCTTGCATTGTACAACCTCACATGCAAGTATCTATTTCTACCATAAGGGAATCTCTTTAAAAATACATGCAAATCATCATCCACAAGTAGAGAGCAAACACAATGTAAGCATAAAGATGATCTATTCTACCTTGCTCCATGTCATGTTTGGTGATAGCCACATGAAATCTAACCATGAACTCGGTTTACATGTTTCAAGATTTGTTAAGAGTGGTTGTCTTACCCATCACTAGTTTATCCATGACTATTAGACTTTGTAGACTACTTGCTAGTCTCATGCTTTAAACCTAGTAGTGTTTGAAGAAGCCATTAGGTTAACATGGTAGGGCCTTCTCAAGGAGGGTTCAGCATAAAGAAACATGCATATGTGGATATGGAGTGAGCATTACCAAAAAACAAGAAAAAAGATGCAAGTGATTTTGTATTATATTGTTCAAATGACATGACAAGTCCATCATCAATTTATGTTTTATAATAAACACATTGGAGAGATATGGAGGGGATAAAGACTAGACAAGATGCATGCGCCATGTGCTGATGGATAAGTGGGTATCACTTGGCATCAGATATGCAATATTGGGGGAGTACTATGCCTTGGATTATGTCTCAATACTAATTACCCCCTAGGGTTAGTATGTGAGAGAAAGACTTATAAATCTCTAAGTCCTTTTAAACTTAACATGTCTTTTTCTTCAAACAAAATTTTGTAAAGGAATTGCAGAGTGCATAGAAAGTAATGGCTTTAGTACAACTTGATCCCTTTCAGAAGTGGAGAGCAAGCGTAAAATCTATAATGTAGCTTTGCAAAAGCCATAGGGATATTATAAATATAATGGGTAGAAAGTCACACTATATATTTAACAATTTAGAGGTATTGCTCTCAAGTCCTAAAGATTCTTATTTTCCTTTTGTGGAGTTATATTAATAATCAACAAAGTGATAAATTTCAACTACAGAGACATAATTGAAGGCTCATGAGATGATGGTAGGAGCATCCATGCACCAATCCATCACAAAAATGAAGAAGGCATTTTAGGAAGATTTCTTCATCAACTATACTCCATTGTTGAAATATAACTTAAATAAGTAGAGGGTTATAAAGCTACACTTGTCACCTTTTTGGTCCTAAAAGAAAAGGTAAAGAGTGATATTTCCCTCTCTATTGAAAGAACTTTGGGTGTGGAAGAGACATTTTTTCTTGAGAAGGATGAATTTTTTGGGGAGAAATTTAGTGGTGTGTATTTCTTGGCTAGTAGGTAGATGTAGCAGCTAGGGTTAGCAACGTTGACTATTGGCACCAAGCTTGGACACGAGAGAGAGAGAGCACAAACGGTGCACCTTGTTGCCTAGTACTATAGGTGAATATGGCCGCTTATATAGTATATTGAAATGTGATTTTTTCAATTTATTGTAATTGCTTGTCTAGTGCTTATAATTGTTCTATCTAGATTCATGACATCAGGACCTAGGGTGCGATTGATAGTAAGGGCTTTGTGGAATCCTCACCTTGGTTTTGAAAGAGGAACATGTCTTGGTTTTGCATGAGGTATGCTCTGAATCAAGATCGCTTTTCTCTTATCAGAACACCATATTGGGGAATATGGGAATTCCCATAAGTTTGGGACAAGTGGTCAAATCTTTGGATTTGTCATAACTTGAACACGATAACTCCAAATTGAGTGCTCTATAGCTCAATAGATTCCATTTTTCAAGTACTTTTCGATGATCAGTCACATCATATGGTTCCGAGAAACTTATGGGCATGTTATCCGGGTACCACCTTTTTAGTATTCAAAAAATGAGAATTGAAAAATTCCCAAATTCACTAATATTGTGTTTATGTGCAAGGTATACTCTAAATATTCGGCCTTTCTGGCGAGATATGCTCTAAATATTCAACCTGAAATATTTAGCCCTTTCTCATCCGTTGCGAAAGATTACTTTCACCATATCTCGCCCTTTCTGTTATGCCAATCTATGTTTTGCATGGCATCTCTCATCTAAGATAAGTTTTGATAGTAAGTTTTTATCATAAGTTTTTATGTATTTATGATAAGTTTTGTGTATTTAAAATTGAGATCTTAGAATAATTAATACGCCAGCTTGAAGTTTTTATATAAACATATGAATAACAAATTTGATGTTGTCATGAATTAGGTTTAATCATGTCGTCCTCATCACCTAGTGCGGTGCATGCTGATGAGTCAAAGAGCACATCTTCAAGTGAGGATGAAACATTACGTATTCATAATCGAGATGCATGGCTACGATGAAAAATAAAATGCATGTGTAATCGTTGTCGAGGGTATATTTTTCGAGCATGTCGAGTTGCAATGTCACACCTCAGCATGTATGGAGAATGGGACCGAGAAAAATCACCAGTATTCATTGTTTTTTTAAACACTAAGATTGCTAGTCTATGTTACTCAATATATATCAACGTACATGAAACTCCCTTTTGTGGTTGAGCAGGATGCGGTGCCACATCCTCAGATGCTCCCTCTCGGGCGTGGAGAGGCTGCAAAACGTCGACGCGAGGAGGCATAGTCTTCAAGAAGAGTGGAGACTGACGACCATGATAGTAGCCCTCATGAAATGCCCCATCAAGTTGTAGAGGATGAGATTTTGGACAACATGGTACACCATCTATTTTCGTAACCGGTTCAGGGAGAAGGTCACTCTACGAAGCCAGATGATATGCAAAAGCTAAATTTTTTATATGTATACATGTGATACATATACACAATATAATAAGTATTTAAGTTTCTTGCTTTTGTTTTGTTACAACTATATATATCATCTCTCACTTAACTTGGGTCTCGCCTATATATACTAACTCTACATCAATATGAATCATTCTTTGGGAGCATGTCTTGTGTATCTCTCTCGTACTCTCTCTCTCTCTCAACATGGTATCAGAGCTATGGATGCGTAGCAACAATAAGGAAGATAAGTTGTTTCATTGTTTATACTTGATTGAATTCTTTGCACAAGTGATGATTTGATACATGAACTTGTTCAAATTAGAAGTATTAGTTAATTTTTTCTTTAAAAACAAAACCGCTCTCGTCGTGCTCTCGAATCCTGTCAAAACCGCTTGTCAATTGGAGTTTCGCATCAAAAGTTATGACAGTTCAGGATTCAAGACAGCAATTCTGCTCGAATCTGCGATTCTTTATTTAAAACTGTAATTGTAATTACAGTTCGTTAATCCCCAATTACAGTTTGTTAATTGCTCTTCTTCGTTAATGATGTTGATTATGACAAGCAAACATCTTGCTAATTTTAGTGATGTTTTATTATTGTTCACGTTCTTTGCTCGATCGAAATAGTATTTTTCTTATATGCGTCATCTCATTTTGCACGTTACGCCTGTCTATTTCGGGCTTTCTTTTTAGTCACTCAATATTTTTCATCGTTCTTACGTGCATATCCCTATTTTGATTGTCATGCATCTCAACTACGCTCGTCTTGATCATGGTTTGCAGATTCTGCGATCTCATCTTATTTGTTTTCTCTCAACATACAGGCATGGCCAATTGCGTAATTGTTAACGGATATCCGTATGGCCAACGTTCAGTTCCCTTCTTCCAAGGACAAGGCTTTCCTGGGTGGAAAGCAAAGATGATGCTAATTCTTGAAGGTGACGAATTATTTGATATTGTTTTGGGCGACCTGTCTTGCCCAGTTCAACCTATTGATGTGATGAATAACAATTCTGTGATTACTGATGGTCCATTATTTGAAGAATGGAAAATTGATCATACTGATTGGATTCATCGTGACAAAGCGGCTCGTCCTTATATATTGTCTGCACTTCCTGACTCACTTATGTTGGATTTCTTTCATCTGGAAACCTCTCATGCTATTTGGGAGTATCTTATCTCAACGTTTGAGAATAAATCGGTCACCGAAATTTTATATCTCCAAACTTGTTTGAAGAATCTTCAATATAAGGTTGGTACTTGTATGCACTCTCATATCGAGGCTTTTAAAGACATTATCAATCAGCTTGGTGCTGCCGGCACTCCTGTTGCTAAAAATCAGATTGTTACTCAACTTCTTCATACCATCAAAGATCCTTTATATGACAATATCATCAATATTTTGTCTAACAAGGATGATATCCACTTTGACAAAGCATGTATATCTCTTATTGAATATTCTCAACATCATGAGCATCATTTGAAAAAATCTGATGCTGTTTTGGTCACTCGCGAACAAAGGGATTTTGATGCTGCTTTTGTTGCTCGCAAGCATCCCGCTTCACGTTTTCAGCAGGGTGGACGCCCTAATCAAGGTAGTAAATCTTCTCATCTTGCTTATCCTAACAAACATTGTTCTTATTGTGATAAGAAAGGCCATGTGGCTTCTGATTGCTGGGCATGTCAATATGATGAGGAGCATGGAGTTACTACAAAGCAACCTCGCTCGTCCAAAAATTTTCCTCCTTGTGATTATTGTGCACATACAGATCATCCATCTCATCGTTGTTATAAACATAGATATGATGAAGAACGTTCTCGAGCTTATATTGTTCAACAAACTACAACTGATGATTATCATACTCATCAGGAGCTCAATTTCGTCCATCATGATATCTCTCCAGAAAAGGTACTTCATGTTCATGATGGTTCTCTATTCATCGTTGATTCAGGTGCCACTGGAAACATGACATACCAATCGCAGTGGCTTCACAATTATCATTCTCTTCCTATCAAGAAGTTTATTTATCTTGCAGATGATAGGACATGTCAAGTCAAAGGAGTGGGTGATTTATATCTGGGGACTGTTTCATCCACCAGAATATTAAGAGGAGTTCTTCATGTTTCAGATTTGCAAAGAAATATTCTTTCTGTTGCTCGTCTAGTTGATCTTGGTTTGTTTATTGGCTTTGATTATAATCAATGTCGTATAGAGAAAGATGGGCATACTATAGCAGTGGCTCCTCGACATGGTAATCTATTTGAGCTATCATTGAATGATACAGTTGCAAATGTTGTTACTGCCCCTAGAGATGCAGATTGCAAATTATGGCATCAACGATTTGCACACTCCGATTTTGCCAAAATTCTTGATCTTCATTGTCATGGTCTTGTGCAAGATATGGATCTTAAATCTCATCCACGTATGGGAATATGTGAGTACTGTGCACTTGAAAAACACCATCATTCGCCTTTCCACACTTCTATTTCATCACATTCTTGTGCTCTCTTGGATTTGGTTCATACTGATATTTGCGTTCCTTTTCCTGCCTCAAAGTCTCAATATTGATATTTTATAACTTTCATTGATGATTTCTCACGGTACACACATGTCTATCTTCTTCGACATAAGTCTGAGGCTTTATCTATATTTAAACAATACAAGATAAGTGTGGAGCTTCAAACTGGATTTTCTATAAAGACGCTTCGCAGTGACAATGGCAGTGAATATGTATCCAATCTATTTGATGACTTTTGTAAGAATCAAGGTATTCATCATGAGTTTACAGTTCCTTATTCTCCTCAGCAAAATGGTGTTGCTGAGCGCAAAAATCGCACTATTCTTAATGCTATATGTTGCATGCTTATACACTCTGGTTTGTCTCAAAAGTTTTGGACTGAAGCACTTCTAACAGCCGTTTTTATTCAAAATCATCTTCCAACTACTGCACTTGCTGGTAAAATTCCTATAACAATCTGGACAGGGAAGACACCTTCAGTATCTCACTTTCGCACATTTGGCTGCATTGCTTATATTCATGTGCCCAAGGACAATCCTCCAGGTTTGAAAGTTATTTTTCTTGGTTATTCAAATCATTCCAAAGGTTACAAATTTTATGATCCTTCTACTCAAAAGGTTATCATTAGTCGTGATGCTATATTTGATGAGAAGACTACGGGTGGCACATGGTCGTCAGATGTTTCAGATGATACACAGTCTTTGCTTAGTGCATTTCCTTACTTGCTTTGTGATTCTACTAATTCTGATGATCATAAACCTCCTTCACCTCCAAAGAAGATTGATGAAAATTTGGAGATCTATGTCGATCTTCCTATTGAGATAGAGCATGGATTCTATTCTATTGAATATGATGTCTTTGATGATGCTATGTCTGACCAAGAGGATCCAATATCGTATATGGAAGCTATCAATTCATCTCAAAGGGATCAATGGCAAGAAGCTATGCAAGCTGAGTATGATTCTTTAATCTCCAAAGGTACATGGATTCTTACTAAACTCCCCCCAAATCGTGTTCCTATCAAATGTAAATGGGTTTATAAAACCAAGACCAAAGCTGATGGCTCATTTGATAAGTTCAAAGCACGACTTGTTGCAAAAGGTTACTCACAGATTGCAGGAGTAGATTATCAAGAAACATTTTCTCCCGTTGTGCACTCCACAACTGTTCGTATGATTTTGGCTTTTGCAACACTATTTGATCTAGAAATTCACCAAATGGATTTTAAAACGGATTTTCTCAATGGAGATCTTGAAGAAGAAATCTATATGGAGCAAGCTGAAGGTTTTATGATTGCAGGAAAGGCTCTCGTGCTTGGTATATTAAGATTGATCAGTTCCTCACATCTAAAGGTTTTGTGGCATGTTTTTCTGACCCAAATCTTTACATCAAAAGGGATGACAAATATTTTATTATTCTTGCTCTATATGTTGATGATACTATTCTTGTGTCAAATAATATTGCTTTCTTGGATGCTATGAATAAGCTTTTATCGACTGCATTTGAAATAGTGTATCTTGATGAGATACATTCTTGTTTGGGTATTCAAGTTCAACGACACCGACAACAAGGCATTCTTCTTCTTCGCCAGACGAAGTTTCTTAATGATATTGTTAAGAAGTTTGGGTTGACAAATGCGCACTCTGCCAACACTCCCATTCTTTCAAGCTCTACCAAGGGTACATCTACAACACGCAATGAAGAATCAGCCATTCATCAACCTTTTGCTAATCTTGTTGGTTGTCTTCAATTTATTGGTTTAAACACAAGACCAGATATTTTATTTGCAGCTAATTTTTTGGGACAGTATCTTTCTTCCCCTTCCACTATTCATTGGAGTGCTGCAAAACGTATTCTTAAGTACCTCAAGGGTACTAAGAAATTTGGTCTTATTTATCGTCCTCGAGAGGATTCTTCTTTATCTTCTTCAACTTCTCTTGACCTTATTGGATATACAGATGCTGATTGGGCAAGTTCACACTTATCCATGCGATCTACAAGTGGGAATTGCTTCTTTGTAAATGGATGTTTGGTTTCTTGGTCCAGCAAGAAACAACAATGTGTTGCGGTTTCTACAACTAAGGCCGATATGTTGCTGCATCATTAGCAGCTCGCGAGCTAGTTTGGCTTCAACAACTACTTGCAGATTTGGGACATCCTTCATCATCTAGTACACCTCTTCGATGCGATAACCAAAGTGCTATTAGTCTTACCAAAGACTATATACAACATAGTAAATCAAAGCATATTGCTATTCATTATCATTATGTTCGACATGAAGTCAAGAAAGGTTCCATTATGGTGGAGCATTGTCCTAGTGATCAAATGGTTGCAGACATCTTCACAAAAGCTCTTAGTGAAGCTCGCTTTAGTTCATTAAGACATGCACTTGGTATTGTTTCAAGTTCTTGTCTCACTGATTGAGGCATGTATCATTGTATTCAAGAAAACTTTATAGTAAATCATTTTTGTATCGTAGGTATGTGTAGGGGCTCGAGTTTTTCCCTTGTTCTCCCCAAGGGTTTTTTCACTCACAGCCAGAGACCTTTGTTTGAGTGGGGATGTTACAACTATATATATAATCTCTCACTTAACTTGGGTCTCGCCTATATATACTAACTCTACATCAATATGAATCATTCTTTGGGGGCATGTCTTGTGTATCTCTCTCGTACTCTCTCTCTCTCTCAACATGTTTTTCAAATACAGGTTGTGTATCATCCAATGGTAAATAATAACCGATGGTGGTATGTCATCCCTATATCTAATCGTTCAAAACCAATATATGGTAATATTACCGACATAGAGATAGCAGATGACAATCCAACAATTAATGATGATGTACATGATGACACCATAATGGATGATATGCGTGATATAGTACAAGATGAACCTCGCAAGGATGTTCAAGGAAACGCAGAAGAGGACAATAATGTGATTGATGATATTGATGTTGTTATTGAGAAATATAGCAACACATTTGATAGTGGGATAGACTTATTTGTTTCGTTACCTCTTGGTAACATAGACCTAGAAGTAGATAGTTTAGCAAGGGCTGATGTCATTGAAGATTAGATGGATCATTCACTGTAACATACTTAATTTGCTTAATGATTCAATGTGTATTCTTAATTCTATGGAAAATATCATGCGCACACGTGCATACTCAAGAATCAATAGTCAAGTTTAAAGCTAAATTGAATTTTCCATAATAAAAATGAAGTATTTTTTATCATCTTCAAGTAGAGAAATTACGAGATACATACAATTCTTGCTACTAATTGTATAATAAGGTTTCTGTCGCTTGCCGCTAATTACTTATATCAGGCTTGTCAACTGGAGGAACTGCCATTCATTAGAGAGCAATGCAAAAATAATTATTAACTCTGGGTTTTTTATTATATTAAGTCCAATTTCAAGTGGTTAAATAATTACGCGTTTGAAGACGCGTCTATATTCACGTCTATTTGCGCGGATATATAGATGTAAAATTCGCATCTATTTACACATGCATATAGATGCAATGATAGATGCACCCCACTTTGCGCATCTAATATGCGCGTCTATGCCTTGTTTTTGTTGTGGTGCATATGAAGGAGGAGTTGTGAAAGGAGGAGAAGGCTGATGGTTCTTGAGCAGTAGGCCACTTCAACTGTGTAGATTTGTGAAAGTGTAAGCAGTGAAACGAGCCGTCTTGCATATTGGTACTGGTGAAATGAGTGTTGAGTCGTCACTCCCAGGTAGAGGCATTGAAGCTATGAGTGCAGGGGCATAGGCATATGAAGGAGGATTTGCAAAAGGAGGAGAAGGATGATGGTGTCTGGGTGGTGAGCCACTTCGAGTACACAGATTTGTGCAGGCGACAATGAAAGAAGCCTTCCTGCATAGTAGGGGGCCGACTCGCCGAGGCACAGAGACACTGGCACATAGCGTTTGCATGAGGGAGGAGGCACAGAGGTAGTGCCTTGGAAGTTGTGACCATCTTCTTCAAGAGAGGAGGCTAGCGCTATCTACTGGTGAATCGCATTAAAAAATAGAATAAATCAATACACAAAGGTTTGATTTGCATTAGAAAATCGGTAAGAAAACATTTGATTCGCATTAGGAAAAAAACAAAGCATTTTTCTTTTCACCATCACAGCTTGCTGGTCCTTGGAGTTATTGATGAGTGTGAATGCCGAACGGTCAAAGCCTAAAGGCCATTGAGATGTTGACCATTGGGCCTTGGCACCACATCCCGTGACACGCATCAAGTAGATGGAGGTGTGGTGATGATTGAGCTATTTGGTGTTTAGACAAGGACCTTTTGAGCTGTAACGTGTCCACTAGAATCATCTAGGACACGTCTTAGCAGTCCATCGGGAAGAATGTCTAGAAAACTCCGCCCGGCACTCCCATGGAATGTTACGGGTTTTGCAATCTAGGTCTTCCCGCGTCTGCCACGTAGCGGAAGTATCCTGGCCGTTTCCCACTTAGGATCGACCGGAATTAGGGTTTTCCTGTTTGGTCATTAGCTAACAGCAACTAGCATCAGACCCGAGTGAACTACTTTACGCAGAAACGCCAGGTCCGAAGCGAATTCACGCTGCACTTGGTTCAAGGAGAATGGGAAACGAGAGGGATGCAAGGCTCAACCTCTCTGCCATAAGGCATAGTCCCATTCCGTTCCCCTAAAACAGCGTAAATCGGGTAAGACGTAACTCTAGATTATCGGTCTCATTATTCGCTTCGATAATGATGATCATCCCGCTGTTTTTCGAGATTTTTGAGAAAAGTTCCCGGCTAACCGGGACCACCCATCCGTAGGATGGACCCATGGTCCATCCTCTGCACTTTCCTCGGTTTGTTTTAGTTATGTAATTATCTAACACATTAATTTGACATATAACAATTAGCTTCTTTAATTAACCCTGTTAAGCACTGGTTCTTTCACGTAATCTTATCACGTGACATAGAAAAACAATATCAAACAACTTCTTTATTATCATTTCATCATTTTATCTCTGAAATACAAGGAGTTCCGCCCGTAGGCTTGTCCATAATCCGCCTGAAGGCTATCCAGTAATCCGCTAGGGATCACTATTCCAAGTTTCTGCCCGTAGACTAGTATGCGGGCCTCGAGATCCAATCCCGAGTCACGTTAGCCTCTTGTGCAGGACCCGGAAGGCGAGGCATTTACGGCCAGAGCCCCCCCTGGCACCCAAGCGTCCTCCTGCTCCAAGTAGAGCTCAACGGAAAGACCTCTCGCGGCGAGTTCGGTCCACGTTCCCGGCGCGGTCAACAACCCCCTTGGTTAGGGTCAGGCAGGCAGTCGGGGGTAACTGAAGCTACCACTCCCTTCAGGCCTTCAACCTGAAGCATTTAGATATCTTTTCATCCTTTAGTTCCTTGAGCAAACAATGCAAACAGTGCTTTCTAAACTAGTACAAGCACAATCAATTCCAGTGGTCGTTTAATTTGGCCAACAGTTAAGGAGTGAATCCTTCTCTCCGAATGCATCCAGCATTCGATCCGGGATTAATTGCGACTTGGCAAGATCCCCAAGGGTTTGTTTATTCACCCTTTTGTCCTTGGGTTAGGGCCATACCCTGTTAACCCAACTTAACCAATACCTTAGGTTTTATTAACAGTAAATCCTGGCGACCATGTCGCTCCAATTCATTAATTGATCATTTGCTTCCAAGCAAATACCTAACTTCCCTTAACTTGGCAATTTTTCCCAATAAGGGGGATGTAACAGGATGACTACTCATCCTCTTGCAAGTTAACTTGCGCAAGAACCTGCCAACCTCATTCCAAGGAATGGCAAAACTCTCTTGGGAACAAACCACAAGGCCATGCGACGTTGCAACTTGTTGCACAAGTGTCGCATCTATTCCAAGGGATCATTTCACCCATTGAATGGTGTTTTCTGGTCAAGGAATTATGATTAGACAAGAAGTAGGGTTTAGGGTGTCTTCTTACCCAACCCAATCCTAATTGCACTAAGCCGACAACGTTCGGTCCTAGGGATTCCATCTCAATCCAAGTTCTAGCATTAGGTCGAATGATCCTTAGGGTAGAAACCCTAGATCATTATTTGCATGAGCATCCAATTGACTCAACATTCCGGGAATGTGGGTAGGACCTTTGGGTTTGAGGGCTTCGACTTGGCGTCCATGTACGATACTTGGCTGCATTTCAACGTGCCAAGCCCTAGCTAGTACTTGAGGTTTTTATTGAATCGGCTAGTTATGCCTATACGAACCCTAACAGTCATGATATCACAAATGACTTGGGTAAATTGACCTACTTGTCTTATGACAAGGACAATTCTTTCCTAGAGATGATAAACTTGATCTAAAGTAGAAAAATAGTTGCAAAATGTTACAATACATGTAAACATGCAATTCATTACTTCTACGCATCATAAGATCCGCAATAGCCCTATCCCTTTTTGCTAAAGTCAAAAGGCATGATAATTTGAAGAATAGCTTACATAGGGCCTACTAGGATTTACATCGAGGAATAACGCCTACAACCTTTTGTCTAAGTATTTGAATTTCATGCTTTTATAAGCCATGCAATCATTCCTAAATGCAACTTGATGAAATGAAATTTGCGAATGTGTAAATGCGACCCTTAGATACAACAACATCGTGAATGAAGTTCATGCAACACTAAGGCAAGTGTTGATTTAATCCATTTCCAAGCATCTTTTTCCATGCAACTTATAAGATCAGGGTTCTTTTTCATGCCGTGCAACAGAAGTTAACAAATCCCTCCCGCGAATCATAACGAAGGGAGTTATTGACTAAATGCAAAATACTCATTTCCTACATGACCAATGCACTTAACAATTTCCTCTTTAACCCTAGGCCATATGTGGCTTCCACTTTGAAAATGCACGACAAGGCAATTGGCTACTAAGTTCATAGGGAGAGTAAGTGCTTTTCATTCATAACTTTGTAGATGCATGATATGCACAGATCCTTTATCTATAATTTATCGAATGTACTTTTATCACTACCCATGAATTAATGATAACGTAGAATGAATTTCCCTATGGAATTAAGCGTATTTAAAACATCTCTTCATGTAGAAATATATTCACGGAACCTGGATTTGTGGATCCGCGGTGATATCCACGTGTAAGTTCGGGGAAGAACCTCCCGCAGGTGCGCCTTGCGACTTCTTGGGAGCCATCGTTGATGACTTGAACTCCGCAGATTATACTTGCTTCTATGCATTCTCCGAACAGCCTCAAGATGTGCCTTCTCCCTCGTACGCAGGAGATTCCTTCACCGAAATGCAGATCTTTGAGAACCCGGGAGCTTGCGGGATTGGGGCTTATGGGAAGGCTTGTGGGAATGGAGCTTTTAGGAGTCCGGTTTTAAAACCCGAAAAGCATGCAGGAACAAGACCCAAAGGCCTTATCCCTTAGAAGCTTCTTAGAGAAGCTTCTGTTCTTCTCAGATAACGTGGGATTAAGGTAATGATTGAGGAAAGGGAGTATTATCGACGATAGGTGGGGGGTTTATGATAGGTCGATGGTGGCTCACGAACTAGGCAGGGCAGCGACTGCATCGGCAACTTGGTGGCGGCTCGTGGCAGCAATGGCATATCCTAGTAGCACGGCGGCGTTCGTCAACACGACAGCCTATCCCTCCTCAGATGCAGCACGGTGACTGCCGGCTTGAGCAGGCGGCGACCTCAGGCCCCTCTTCGCAATCCTTCTCCTCCTCCTCAGCACGGCGACGGCAGCAGTCCTTTTTTTTTTCCTCCTCCCCCTTCAACACCTTAGCGGGTGTTTATATAGGCATGGGGGGGGAGAGAAGGGCTCCACCACGTGGCCCCTTGCATGGGTTCCCCCTTCCCCATGCAGCCCACGACTCCACCACATCCCATCCCCCCACACTCCCTCTCCTCCAGTCGTGCATCGGCTGGGGAAAAGGGATAAAAATAAAAAAATTTACCTTGATAATATTCAATTTGCCCCTCCCAAGAGGGTGTTTACGTGTGATTTGCGGGTTTGAACTCTCGGGTTTGCCTTGCCAATGCGGAGGTCCCGATTTCTTGCGTGCAGGTCATAGGTTACACTGCCGGCAATTTCAATATGTGAGATAACCTTTGCACAAGGTTTACGCAGTGTGCGGGAAGTCAATATTCACGGGTGGGAATATTACATGAGCCTTGAGCCTATCTCTTGAAGCACCCCAGGTCAACTTCTATAACTTGTAAGCCTTTCTAAATTCTCATAATCCTTGGATTTTGCCTTTTTTCACCCCTCTTGAGTCACTTTAGGTGTCTAGGCTCTTGATGAAGTGAGTATATCTACCCTCTATGAGGATTCTAGGCAACCTACAAGCCATCCAAAAGGCATCGAGGTATGAGTTCTGATTCTTCTAAGTATGCATCTAGTCGAACTATTTGAGAAAAAGTAAATTTTGTGAAATTCCATTATTGAAATACCTCCTACTTAACAGATGAGTCAACAAACTTTATTGGATATGCTTGGCAAGGGAAAAGAAAAGGAAAAAGTTAATCCAAATGTCAACCTAGAAGTGAATCCAAATATAGATCTTAATGTCTATCTAGAAGACAATCCATATGTCTATCTAGATCTTCATCCTCAACTCTTTGGCGATACTCCAAAGCATGATGAAGATGAAGAGAATGAGATTGAAAATGAATATGAGGATAATGAAATGGATGGTGATGTAGAAATGTTTGATATGCCGAGTAGCACATCAGAAAATGTAGCCAACACAGAAGACTCCACAACAACATCAAAATAGTATTCTAGAAATTTTCGAATAGAATGCACGAGAAAATATCATTTTTTAAAGCGAGTGGTGGAGGGAAAGAATGAGTATATGAAATGTGAGTGGTGTGAAAAGTTTAGGATCAAAGGACCATGGGGAAAAGGAAAGGGATGTAAAACCATGCAGCTTAGTGCAATTTGAAAACATGTCATCTCTAAGGAGCATCAATGGGCACAAGCTAGACATGATGCTGATGTAAAGGGAATCAAAGTAACCACACAAGTGAAAGCAATTAATGATAGAAATAAGGAGAGAGTAACTACAGTAATGAAACTCATGTACTTTGTGGCAAAAGAAGACTTGGCAATCCAAAAGTTTGTTAAGATTTGTGAGCTGGCTTATGCAGTGGCATTGGACTCAATGCCTTCTTATCATGATTATTCATCTTATACTAGCATTATGGCTGGTAAGGAGTTTGCTTTCTCTATATTGGAACATCTATATACATTGCAACTTCAAGAGATATTGTCAAGTCCTTACTATGCCTTAATGGTAGATGAAACAACTAATAGGGGTTTAGAAAAGCACTTAATCATTTACTTTTCATTCTTATCCTCTGAGGGAAGAGGTATATGCAAAGTAGAATTTGCACGACTAATCTTGGTTGTTGATGGCACTGTCAAACGAAGTTTGATGCTATCATGCTAGTTTTGAAGGACATTAGTTTCAGCATACAACGTCTTGTTGGCATTGCCACTGATGGAGACAGCTCAATGTTAGGTTGTCATGAAGGCTTGGTTGCAAAACTACAAAGGGAACTACCTCATCTTATTAGCACACAATGTATTGCTCATAGAGAAGCCCTTGCCATTGTTGATTCAGCTAAGTGTTTTCCTTACCTTTCTTATGTCGACAAAATCGCAAACAAGGAGTACTCTTGCATAAATGCCTCAAGTTTACATCATATAGCTTTCCAAAGTCTTTTACAAGAAATGAAAATTACAAGTTTTTGAAGTACTTCAAATCCATGATGTTAGATAGTTGGCAATGGGTAACATAATGGAAAGGTTATGCAAGCTAATGCCTGCAATTTTGACATTTTGGAAAGACAATGCACGAGGATGGTATCAAAAGTTAAGGATCTACAAAGTGTTGTTTTTTATTTGTATGCTTGCTGATGTCCTAAAGGTCTTAAACCTCCTAAATAAAAAGTTTCAAGAAGATGCTTTGGATATCACAACAATCACTCCCACCATCGAAGTGACAATAAGATCTCTTACAAGGAAGTTTTTAGAACGGCCATTTGGAGTAGGTACATCATATCTTCTCAAGTTTATGAATGACACAAGAGATGGTTTATTATGGCATGTAAATGAGAATGGAGAAGAATATATACATCAACTTCTCTTCGCAAAAATGCGTGGACAAGATAAAGCAGGTATTACTATTGATAATGGAAGGGGTGATGTTGATAGTTGTGTTCAACTTGCAAAATAATTTGTTGGAAAGATCATAGATTGTGTGAATGAGCGGTTTCTAGATATGCATGTTTTTGGTGCAACAAGAATATTCTCTCCACAATATCTTCCACATGACCCAAAAGAAAGAGAAAATAAGGTCAATCTATGGTTGGCCAAGTTACTGCAAAAGTTTAGTGCTTCTATTTTAGATACTCAAGGATGCAAAAATGAAATCTATGCATACACTGACACACTATATTTTGGATGTGAGGGAATGAGTATGAAGGATGCATGGCATGTTTTCTCCAACAATTTTGATTGGCAAGCAACGTATCCAAACTTGATGAGATTATGGCAAATTCTTTTAGTTCTTCCTACTTCATCAGTAGCATGTGAACGAGGCTTCTCTAATCACAATATAATCAAAAGTGATCGTCACCAACTATTGAAGGTGGCGACTCTTGAGGCATTAATGCGAATTTCTCTTATTGGCCCTGACATCAAAAGCATTGATTGGGGGCATTTGTCTATGAGAAATGGAAGCTAGTAAAGGCACGGAGACTACTTGATTTGTAGTTCTTACTTGTTGCTCACCTTGTTTTCTATCATGATGAACTTTATTAATTAACTATGATGTACAAGTGTCTAGACCTTGGAAATTCTTCTGGTCTAAAGAATATGAAACCAAAGTTTTTATTGTGATTTTCCACACTAGTTTATACTTTTTTTAAAATCGAGTATTATGGGACATTACCATCTACTATTTAGAGTTGTTATCTCTTAAGTTTCATCTAAGAATGATCTCTTCTAAGCTTCTTGGAAGTTGATGCCTAAATTTAAAGCAAAGGTGCCAAAATGAAGCTCACAAAAAAGAATAAAAGCGTCATTGATTTTGTCTTGAAGCCCAACCTTGGGCATCAAATTTGAAGCATGTTGCCTTGTCTGCCTGGTCCTGCTCATGTCGATCTGGCGGGCGCGCACATGCTCCCAACTTCCTACGATGACGGTTGTTGTTTTTGAAAGGTAAAGTTTCTACATGGTCGCTTTCTACCCTAATCATTTTCAAAATTTGGCATTCAAGCATTTACAATGTACATCATTGGTCAAGGCCCTAATGATTTAGGTTAAGGGTGCTAGTTTACTGGTAGCTACTAGCCCCTCTAGTGGAAAATATCAAGAATGGCAAAATTGGCCTTTTCATATTTATTTGGCAAAAAATTATGATATTTTAGAATTATTGGTTTTTCTTGATCAAGTATGCTCAACATTATTTCCATATTCATTTTCATCTCATATGAACCCAAAAAACCCAATAAAACCCCTAAATGTCATAATTTCCATGAAAATCGTAATTTGTGGGTTTTGTGTATTTAGGAGAAAATTATTATACTACTAAAGTTTTTGATTTGCTTTATTATTTTTGATAAAACACAACATGGGGAATCAAAAGCAACCATTCTTAAGGATTTTCTTCAACCATTCATCATAAAACAAAATGAAAAATCACTTACGCATAAAAATCGCGGTTTTGAGGCTCGTATTTCATGGTTGGAAAGCCGCTCACGCTCTTTCTTGGCCGTTAGCATCCTTCATCACACCCCACCCCCTTCTCTCATGAATTGATCCATATGAACGAACATCAAGGAGGAGAGAGAGGAGAGAGAAAGACTAGATTTTTAGAATTTCATTCCCTTCATCATATTTCGTAAGACTACAGCCAAAATCTTGCTCTTCTTCCATAGATCAAGGATCCATCATCATCTCTCATGATTGCTGATGTTTCACACCTCTTTGCAAGGGATGGAGCTTCCCAACAACAAAATATAAGCAAAGATAAAGGTATGGCGAGGCCTTTCTAGTGCTGCGCAAGAAAATCAGTGATGCAAAAAAAGACCTGTTGTTTTGTGATATGGGTGTGCCTTTTTAAGAAAGTGTATTAGCAGCTCTCCATTGGACACCTATTACAAATAGCAAGAAATTATTCATTTGGTTTGCTCTAAAATCGATGTTGGTTTATCTCAATCATTCTTACAAAATAGGGGGGACCGTCTTAAAATTGGGCACCTTACCCTAGAGGCTGTATTTTTGTTTGAGTTGCGAGAGAGCTCTCTATTGAAGATTTGCCTCCTATACCTCCAACCCAATCTCTTTTTCTATATGGGTCCTTAGTTTCTTTGGCTCCCAACTTTTTTCCTTATCCTCTTGCTTATTATTATTATTATTCTTCTTCTTCTTATGTTCTTGCACAATCTTTGGTTTCACAATCATCATGACTTGCAACAAACAATCTAAGCTGAAACCACGATTTCTGTCGAAGACCACCTTCTTCCAATGGATCCACACTTGCCATAGATTAATAGTCCTTAACAAGTTGCATATTATGAGTGGGATTCCATATATTCTCCCTAATAATTTGCATGCCAAAGTGGAGGTATCATGCACATTAGCACCTTCAATTGTGCATTGAACAACACATGAGGCTTGTAATTTAGCACCATTAGTTACACATGTAAAAAGAAGAGCGAGTACCTTCATTTTTGCATGCACTAGTCTTTGCACACAAATTTCAGTAACAAGAACTTGAGGGTCATGTGGGTCTCCTTGAGATGGGTGTTTCCCTTGGCCACCATCAATTGGCCTATTTCTTTTGAGGAATTACAAGATTTCTGGGTCAAAATAGGATAATTTTCAATTTGATCTATGAGAAATGAGGGAAAAGGCTTAGGAATTCTTGATAAGAAAGTAAATTTGCATATTACATAACACTTACATAGATGGATTCGCTAGGCAAATGTTTCAATGCATGCATATTCTTCGAGGCTAGCATAGATTGTTTGATATGCATCACATCACTGTTCAATTGCATTGATCAATAAAGCATGAGTGTTTGAGCACAAATATTTTCAAAAAGTTCTTGTCTCAAGGTGCACTACATCTTTGATTGAACTACTTTGACATAGATTTTTGGAAAGACCGAAGAACCTTGGGGGTTTTGTACTAGCACAAGAATTGAAGATCACTTGTATACCCTACAAGCACGATTGAAAGGCACAAGAACACATGTCCTTTTAAGCAAGAAGAAATTTATTTGCATCTTATGCGCTTCTTAAGTTTAGAGAGGTGTTAGCTGGCATAAAGAGGGGAAACCTTCCTAGTTAGTGGTTGTGCCATACTTTCCCACCTACCACCTTACTATTGGGTGGATCCATCTTATCACCCTACTATTAGGTGGTTGGACCCTATAGTTTACTCTACCACTTGTAGTTTAGATGTTGTTGCCCTACCCTAGAGGATCATTGTGAGCTACTTCCTTGCTCTCACCATTAGATTCAAAGTTATTTAGCCTACATTTTCACCAATATAGCCCACATTTTTCCACTCCTGAGGGCTAACAACTAACATGATCATCAACTACTCTTTTTTTAATTCATGGTATTTTTATTCAACCAGCATAGCTTGCACTTTTGCAATCTTAAGTTATCATTGGTATCCTATGTTTCAATGGACTATGTTTCACTTCCCCCATTGCTAGATACATCATTGTCATTCTTAATGGATTGTTGCTACTATGATTTGGGATCCATCTTGAGTGTGGCATATTCTAAGAGCTATTCTTAGCATCTCTAACACCACTTTCAACTCACTTGTACCTTGGTCACTAAGACATAGAGATTCGATGTCTCATTGTATAGTATTCATCTATAGACACCTTCAACTTCATTTAGAACTCATTTGATTGTGTTATTTCTTTTTCATGCTGTTAGATTTCTTTGCATTTTCCCTAGGAGTTCTTTATATCGTAATATAATTGCTCTTAACCAATGCCTGAGATTTAATCGAAAAATTGTTGCATACTCAAGAGCACATAGGAATACTTTCTTACATGTCTCAACCAACACTATCAAAGCAATATCCCCAAAAGACTATTCCTTTGGCACTTATTTATCCCTAATTATAGGCTCCAAGGGATTGGTAGCCTAGATCTCCAAATAGAGAGATGGAGGGAAAGAGAAAGAGAGAGAGAGAGGGGGGGGAGGGAGAAGGATATAGAGAGATTGAAGGATAGAGGAAAAGAGAGATGGAGGGAAAGAGAAAAATAGAGAGAGAGAGAGAGAGGGAGGGGATAAAAATAGAGAGGGAGAGAGAGAAATAGAGAAACAAAGAGAGAATGAGAGAGACAAAACAGATAGAAAAGTATAGAGAGACAAGGAAGAGATAGATAAAGAGAGGGAGAGAGACATTGCCTCTCATTGCTTTGTTTTTCAATTTTCTTCTTTTCTCTCTTTATTTTTATTTGTGGGGAGACGCATTGAGGGAGAGGGAAAGAGAGAGAGAGAGAGAGACGGAAATAGTGAGAGGGGAGGAAAAAAACAAAGAAGAAGAGAGATAAATAAAGAGAGGGAGAAACAAAGAGAGATAGAGAGGGAGGGAGGGAGAACCAGGGTGAGGGAGAGAAACAATGAGGAAAACAAAATCATATTATCTATCGTAGCATATATGAAATGGATAACAATGATGGCAGTGACATTAAGATCATGAGTTGTATCTCAATTAGTATGTCCAACGCCCTTGTACTTAGTCCCTTAAAAGGTTCTGAGACACTTTTCACTTATATTCAGATTTTATATCGAACTACTAACCTAGCCATTTCAAAAGTAGTACAAAATCTACAATGCAACACATGGTCACACGGGCGATATTTTCAAGTTGAGCATATCGATAAAATGTATTCCATGATGGATTGTGATGTCATGTTGAAGTTTGAACAAGGAAGTGGATGGGGAGCCACAGATCCAAATACTATTGTAGATAATACGGAGTATTTTGGCAACTTACAATGTGTAATTTCAATAGATTATTGTAGTTTCTCCATTATCATATTTGATGTACAGTGGTGCAAAATAGTATTGGAAGGAGCAGTGGTAACCATTCAATTAGATCCATCTAGATACTTGGAGGTAGATCTACAAAAAAGATGAAACGATCTACACAACACATTTGTCTTGCCAAGTCATATGAACATATGTATGACCTTGTTTGTTACTTTTTTCACAACAAGAAATAGTCATAAATGTTGTTTCATTCCTTGTGACAGACTTATATATTTTAAACATGTAATATTCTATCCAAACCCCCTACAACCTCGTTGGTGGTATGTTGTGCCATCAACATATTACAGCGCTTGAGTTATGATGAAAGTAATATTCCCCGTATAGACCAAGAGAGTATGTAAGTAGTGTTAGCTATATATAGTCTGTCTATATATAGCGCCCTAGGTCCCCTTTATATATTCCTATCATGTGTGCTTAGTTGACACACTTCTGGGGTTCCACTTTCGATGTCTCATATCTCTCTTCTCTTCTCTCTTCCTTTCATCTCTCATCTTCCTCGCAGTTTCTAACATGGTATCAGAGTGCACAAATACGCCCGAGTTGGAGGAGAAGGAATGGATGCTCTCCATCAAGGGCATGCGCGATGCCTGCTTGTGCAGGCCATGATTCGAGTAGAGAACAACAGACCAAAAGGCCATCGCCAGTCATGTTTCATCATATCAATTGAATCCCGGCTATGGCGGATTCCTCCTCACCTCATTGTTGTTCGTCTTCTTCTCCTCGTCACTGCTTGTTTTGCACCCGCCTCTCCCCGTACCTCCTCGTCTCCTTCTTGCTCCTGTCCTTTTGATAAGCGTCTATATTCTAGCTGATGATACATTGTTTCGTTTATATTCTTTCCAGCTGATGAGTGTCTATATTCCAGCTGATGACAAATTGTTTTATTTATATTCTGTTCATGGGGCCCCACATGTGTTATGTTGTCTATAGAGCGGCGTCGCGAACCGTCTCTATAGACCTTGTGTTGTTCTAATGTCACTGTAACGTTTTTCTTTAAGTTTTGATGTGACAGATATACTGCTTACATCCCAAGTTCAATTGAAGGAATTTCTTGGAGATTTTATCTTTTGCAGTGACGTCGCTTATCCTTTTTTTACATGTTGTATATTTAGGAGTGATAAAGCTCTTTTGATGCCTCTGAATAGGCTGTTGTAGTTGTATATTTAGGAGTGATAAAGCTCTTTTGATGCCTCTGAATAGGCTATTGTAATTCAGGACTGATGTAGCTCCTTCTCTGTTGATGTTATAATTCACGAGTGATGTAGCTCCTTTGATGCCTATGAATAGGCTCTTGTAAGTTCAACTTTGTAATTTTATATTTTGAATATTAATATAACGGTAGGCCTATATAGAGCTGTGGGTTTTTTCCCTTGAGCCCCCAAGGTTTTTTCATCCATAGTAAGGGACCTTTATTTGAGCGGGGGTGTTAGCTATATATAGTCTGTTTATATATAGCGTCCTAGGTCCCCTCTATATATTCCTATCATGTGTGCTCCGTTGACACACTTCTGGGGTTCCACTTCCGGTGTCTCATATCTCTCTTCTCTCCTCTCTTTCTTTCGTCTCTCGTCTTCCTCGCAGTTTCTAACAAGTAGGGAGTCGATATTATGGGATGTGGAGGACAAGGAGGGCTTGGAGCATTACGAGAAGAGATGCATGGATAATGTAGATGAAGAGACATGAGTATAATAATTTTTTAAGAATGAAGTGGACTCCTCTTTCTATGGAGATGTATGCATATACCTTTCCGTTTATGTTGAGCTATTCCAAAAGCTTGAAATGAAGCTATAGGGCTAGTCGTATTTGCATCCACTTGTCAAATTTGTTGATGATTCCCTTTTACTGGTACTTACGTATATGCTTTTTAACTAACATCCTTTTTTGTAAAGTTATGTTTTCATGCTTCATCTAAACCATATATTGATTATGTTAGTATTGCTTTTTAATTGTGTAGGCTGTTGTTGGTGATATCAAGAGAGCAACATAAGCCAAGGGATGAGAGATGATGAGTTGTAGGAGATCTTCACATATACGATTTGATATCCAATAAGTAGAGTCGAGGTCTAGACTAGCTGTTAAGTAAGGCTCAAGGATGCCTTGCTCGATGCAGCCAAACAGGATGGTTGTGGTTGTTTTAGGAGGGATGTTGTAAACATACAGATGTTGTGACCCTACAGTTGGTTACTACTCCTTACTCTCATACCAGTTCTAGGGAGAGTATCTCAGGTGGGTGCTATGGAGGCACCAATGCAGTATCCCCATCAAATAACTAGTGGATAAAAAAATAGGTATGGTGCTCATGAATGATGACGAGAGGAGCGTGATGGCATGCATGATAGAGTTGTGACAATAAGTATTTAGGCACATCGCTCTAGACCACTCGAAAAATATATTGGAGGGAGAAAGGACTATGTGATAGCATTCTAATATGAGGTGGTCCCAATACCTACAATGGCAAATAGCTTTTCCACAAGATGGATAATGGATTGTATGCATGTACACATGTCATATAGACTATTAGAAGAACGTAAGGTGATCAGTAGTGGCACTCAAAATCCTAAGTGGTTGGACAAAGAGGATTGGCATAGACTCAAGGAGAAGGTTGTACACTCTCCAAGATGATAGCAGCATAGCAGAATACAACAAGGGCAGGTTTGAGGCAGGGATAATGCATCATCTAGAGATAGTGATAGACATAGAACTTAGTTGGATGATTTTATAAGTTTTCTTTTAGTTGTATTCACTTTCTTATTTGGAATACTACTTGTACTAATAACCTTATTTCTAATAATATTACTTTTTTTTCCTTACAACACTCAATCACAAACCACAATCTTACAGGTTGAGACTGGATATATAGAGAGAGAAAGTCTTACTATGCTCATCAATAGATTATTTGCTCACAATAGTCCAATAAGTCATGTTGCTTTTTTTTCAATCATTAGTTTTTTTATAATGCATTATGTATTAATTAATCTCTAGTTGTTGTTGGTTTTTGTGCATTAAAGCTCTTTAAGGAAAAAGAGTATATCAAATGGTCCTAATACCTTAGCATGTGTTACCCAACATTTTGGTCCCATTATTTAGACCAAGGTCATGTCAACCATGTGAGCTCTCACACATATTGCCATGGAGAATAAGGGGCATGGTGATGTTGACCCTGAAACACTTTTGCAACAAGTAGTGAGGATTTGATATTCTTTATTAGATTAATAAGAGTGTCTAAATCATGATAACATTGAAAAGAAATCATTTTACACATTCTTATTAGGATAGTATTATAATTTTTATTGGTTTTATTTATTTAAAAAATCATTTGGTTTTATCAATCTTAGTTGGATGGTCCTACCTTGAAAATTGTAATTTTATGACTTTTTAAAAATTTTAAATCTTACTACTACAAAAGGAGCTTTTGAATAGCTCCTATATAGGAAAACGTATGGAATTTAGGAAATTCTCTAATATTTTTACGTTCAAACTAATGCATTCCCTACGTATAACTAGGAAATTACATTCCCCACATCTTATAGTAGGGATTAATCTTAGGTATGCCTTTATGAATTCCCTACATACAACTAGGGATTTCCATTCCCCACACCTTACATTATGAAATTATAGGATATATAGCTAGGGAATCACATTCTTCACATATCATAGAAGGAAATAACATGCTATACAACTAAGAGGTTCCATTCCCTATATTTTGTACTAGGGAATTATAGATGGCCATATCAAGGTATATTTTGTTTGCTTGTTTTTCTAGAACTATGGGAAATAGTCACGATACAAATTAGGCTTGAAAGCAAGTAGTCACTTTGATGCACTTGCATTGCCAAAGAGATCAAAATGACCCTCTTTTTAAACATTGCACAAAGTGAAATGTCATAAAAGTGGCATCAACCTTGAGGAAGTTACTATATGTATATCCTCTACAATATCACGTGCATTCAAAACCTGTTTATAAATATCCTTATCTGTACATTTTTTATGGATAGAACATAACCCTTTTCTATTCAATCTGTAAATAATCCCTTTATATTACACCCTTCTGTATGTAAAAAATATATAAAAATAGTATTTTAAAAATACCTTATTTTGAACCCACATGATACACACTTAGCTCACTAAATTTTTCTCTATGGGAAACTTCAACATAAGTAGTCTCCCAAAAAAATATGTTAAACTTACTAAAAGTTCTGGCATTTCATGTTGCTAAAATTAGACTTTTGCATTTACTCGCACACAAAATTTTGTGCTTTTTTCAAAACGCATGTGCCTTGAGAAACTAGCTTATTTGCCTTGGGACATTGATTTTTATCACACTTTCTAATCTTGATATCGTAAATTATTTAGACTAAATTGATATTGATCATAAATGAGGTGGACAATATCTCCTTAAACTTTGACATGATTTGAAATAATTGATCCATTTCCTATGACATTCAAGTATCAATAACTAATTAGATACAAAGGCACCTTATAATTTCCTTATGATTCCACACTTTCTCCTAGCATTTGATTCCCTTTTGAGAAATATGAGAGAATTTAGGATCCTCATTAACAACAAATATATCCTCCTTGAAGGGGACCAAAGTATTGAGCAAAATAGACAATCAAGTGATGAATTAATCCTTGCTTGACCACCTAACCAATGATGAGTGTTTCAAGCTATCGCTATTGATACTCATGATTTTAATGGGCATTCTACCCTTTAAGGAGGAGATTCCACAATGGGTCAAATACATATTTATTGGAAAGGGATTTGTGGATGATTGGTTGCATCTAGAGGGAGCTAGTCCACTATCTTCCTTAGTTAGCAAGCTTCTTTCTTGAAGAAAGAGACAGTGTGAATTTACAATATCACATGACCATACACTTAGTTAGAAATAAGACAATATAAAGAATAATTAAGATTAAGAAAAACAAAAATATAGGCTACAATTGAGATACGTCTGAAGAGAATCAAATGTAAGAGGAGCTCTTAGGGGATCCATCTTTTACGACATGTAAGATATCACGTGGGTTCAAAAGAAGGGTATTATATCTGGTAAAATTTATAAGATTATATTTATCAAAGGGGATTTTTAATTATATTTTGAAAAAAATTATAAGTTTAGTAAAGTAAAAAGGGTCATTTTAAGGCCTTATAGCATGTAAAGAAAATGTATTTCTTAATATCCTTTAAACATACATTATATAGATGATTTCTTATAGATGGAACTCTCTAAGAGGAGATACTTTTAACACCCTCTCTTGTTACTCAATAAATATTATGAGTAAACAGAGATTACAATGATATAAATAAGTCAAAAATTTGTTAGAACCATGGATGTTCAAATCCTAAGCATAGATGAGATGTGCCTAAGAGAGAGCACAAACAAGACTCCTTAAGCATAAAACATGGATTGAAGAAACAACTTTCCACATGTGTTAGCTCACCAATGCCCACTATATTCTAAGCAAGAGTTACTCAAGATCAAATTAGACTATTCAATAATCCTCAACCATATGCGAGAATCAAAAGGCTATACATTGCAAAGCAAATTGAAACCCTAAGCCATAGATCACATTGAGGATTAGACTCACAAATCACCTCCAAAAACTAGCATTGGATTTCATCCAAGAAAGTGAATCAAAAGTGCATCCAAGAAGAATCAACTTACTCCTCAAGGTGAATGACCAAATATTTCCAAGGTACTAATTGCCCTCCTGAAACACCACTTCCCATCATCCCCCCTCTAATCAGATAAAGTAAGAAGTTGTCACCATGAGGCTAGAGAAGAAGCGTTGAGTTGAGGGAGACCACATTGAGCTGCCTCACCTTGGGTCAACAATTGAGGTTTACCTATGGAATAAGGCTCATGAACTATGGAGGTTACCTTTGTAGTAATGTTCATGAATAATGTAGTAAAAGTCTTCACATCTCTCCCACCAAGTGACTCCAGAAACTCTTCTTGGCTATTTGCCATATGTTTTTGTTGCTCTAGCTTAGGTTCCACACATGAAACAATGCTTTTCCAATTTCTTACACACAATCCATGACTTCATTTTAATCTTTTAATGAGAATAGTAAAGGTCATCAAATATATATTTTGGTTTTGATACAGAGAGGTCATGATGGAGATGCAATACTAGTCACTTAGAATAAAGTAAACACTAAATCTCACAAAATAATAGTCCCAAAACTCACAAAAAAGTAGAAGAAAAACTCATGAATCATGATGCTAGTAGTTTCCATGTAGGTAGGGTAAAGGGGCCAATAAAGTGATGCCCTCCCAAAAGAAAAACACACCCCACCCAATTAAGTGACAATTTTACAAAGAAGATGTAGCTCTTTTAGCAATTTTACATTATGATATAATTTTTTTAAAATCACAGATGAGCTTAATGTCAATTAAAAAATTTAGCCATGTATATATTTTTTAATTTGGATTTTGTAAAACCTTAAAACAATGCATCCTTTAGTGTGACTCTATTGGCCCCTCATTTTCACTCTTTTTTGAACCGCCTCAATGTTTTTTCTTTGAGCTCCATATGATATAAATAGTTTGACCATTGAAAAGTGTTTTTAGAACTTAAAAAAAAGAAAATATAATGGAGGATTGTTAGACAACACTCTATTGCCACCTTTACCCTGAAAGCTTTAAAAATAAAAGGTAATGCAAATGTTTGATTGGTGGCTATATATATATATAGAGAGAGAGAGAGAGCCTAGAGGTCCCATTAATTTTCTTAACTACTACATGCACTATGGTCGAAGCTCATGTGCTCCAACTCCTTGTTATTTATCAAAGCCTCTTCCTCTCTTATGGACTTTCTTTTGCGTACCAAATTGCTCGATGATCGATCCAACAATTACCTTACTATCCCCCAAAGGATCACAAATCACTCTTTAAGCAAAACTCATGCTCGACCTAAAACAATTTTTGGCATGCGATGTCTTTTGATCTCATCCCCCACCATGTATCTTCAGACTACGTGGCATCACATGCTTGTTCGAATTTCCAAGTATAGTTGCTTGGGTTTTGAATTTCCCTACAAAGGATTTGCAATTGTGCATCCCTATCTAATAGAATGTTTATTGAAGAAGTGAAATCTACTAGTTATAATGTTAACCTGGGCATGTGGATGTGTGCACCTACATTCTGTGCTTTTTATCTTGGGTGCCTACACATATATCAGCAAGGCATGTAGGATCTTGAAAAACATGATCATGAGAGCAGATCATTTTGATTGGGATCCACAAACCTTCTGAAATCATTTGTGTTTAGAGCAGCTAAATTTCAGTAGCATCGTGAGTACACCTTAAATCACCTGTTTTATTAAAGTTATGATTAGGGTGATTACTAAATTATTGGCATTATGATTAGAAGGGTGGATTGTTGACATTCTCCTAATTTTGCTTTCCAAATACTTGTAGAGTCACAGGCAGTGGGGTGGATCTGAAAAGGAAAAATGGGTCTTACACTACAAGGGACTGGGGCAATAGCGACGCCGATTAGCGACGGCGTTTATCGGCGTCGCTATTGGCGTCGCTATTGGCGTCGCTATATGCGTCGCTATTTGCGTCGCTATTTGCGTCGCTATTTGCGTATTTGCGACGCAAATAGCGACGCAAATAGCGACGCAAATAGCGACGCATATAGCGACGCCAATAGCGACGCCGCAGGAAAAAAAAAGCGCGGCCGAAACCAGAGCGCCGTTTTCATTTTGTTTTCTTCGCCTTTTGAGAGCGAGAGCGAGGGAGAGAGCCAAGGCTTTGTGAAAGAAGAGGAGGAAGAGACTTGTTGCCGCCGCCGCCGCCACCGCCACCGTCGTTGTTCGCGAAGGAGAGGAGGAGCCCTCGTTGCAAAGAGAAGCCGCCCACGCTCGCCATATCTCATTGGTGAGTCTCCCTCTCTCTTTCTTTTACTTGTTGAAGGTTTAAATCGTTCTCTTTTGTTTATTTAGGAGAGGAAAAGAAAGAGAAGGAGAGGGAGAGGGAGAGAGAGGGAGAGAAAGAGAGGGAGAGGGAGAGAAAGAGAGTGAGAGTGCATTCTCTCTCTCTCTCTCTCCCTTTTGCTTGTTTAATGTTTAAATTACTTTCTTCTTTGCTTGTTTAGGAGAGGAAACGAGAGAGTAAGAGAGAAAGAGAGGGAGAGGGAGAGGGAAAGGGAAAGAAAGAGAAAGAGAAATAGAGGGAGAGGGAGAGGGAGGGGGAGGAAATAGGAGAGGGAGAGAGAAAAAGAGAGGGAGAAGGAGGGAGAGTGCATTCTCTCTCTCCCTCCCTCTCCCTTTTGCTTGTTTAATGTTTGAATCACTTTATTTTTTTCTTGTTTAGGAGAGGAAATGAGAGAGAAAGAGAGTGAGAGGGATAGGAAGGGGAAGGAAATGAGAGAGGGATAGAAAGAGAAAGAGAGGGAGAGTGCATTGTATCTCTCCCTCTCCCTTTTGCTTGGAGGATGTTTAAATCACTTTATTTTTTGCTTGTTTAGGAAATGAGAGAGAAAGAGAGATAGAGAGGGAGAGGGAGAAAAAGAGAGGGAGAGGGAGAGGGAGAGGGAGGGGGAGGGGAAGGAAATGAGAGAGGGAGAGAAAGAGGGAGGGGGAGGGAGAGGGAGAGAGGGAGCGAGGGAGCGAGGGAGAGGGAGAGGGAGAAAGAGGGAGAAAGAGGGAGGGAGAGGGAGAGGGAGGAGGAGGGAGGAAATGAGAGAGGGAGAGAAAGAGAACGAGAGGGTGAGGGAGAGGGTGAGAGAAAGAGAGGGAGAGGGTGAGGGAGAGGGAGAGGGAGAGGGAAGGGAATGAAATTTAAGATAATATACGTATCGATAATGGTATGCAATGTGCTTTGCATACGGCCACGTACTTCATCAAAATTAACCCAAAATTATTGTTATAGAAGTGGAGATCCCTTAAATTGAGTATAGGATAATTTCTCTCAGGTCTTATGACTATGAGTAGAATTGATTGAAATAAATTTTATTACTATAGTTGTAAAATTTCATAGATGGCGCGCATTAATTTTAAAATGGATTACTTATACTCAAAGCCGAGATATAACAAAAAATTATCTACCGGGACAAACAAATCGTTGAGCATGATACAAGGCCGAGATATAACATCGGAAAATCTCTCGACTACTATATACAATGCAAGGTTTATGGTCAACTTGCAAGTTGACGTACATCTCCAAAAAGCTATCCATTTAAGCCTCGTTTGCTGTAATGTAGATAAGATGGCAAACGAAGAAGGTCCTATTGTTCAAGACCGCGAGTCGTATCTTAATCAGCGTGTCCCATGTCCTTGCTCTCAATGCAAGTTGGCAATTAGACGAAAACGTCGATTGTCTATAGAACACGTACGACGATTTGGCGAGTTTCAACCTGAGATTATTGATCAGGCGATTGCAGATTTTCAGCAAACGGTATTTTCAAGTTAGCATTTTTCATGCATTGTACTCTCAAGCTAATTGAAAACCATACACAATAAGATTGGGTCTTGTTGGCAAATTTTGTGTCCAGGGGGGTGATGTCTCGACCCAAGGGGGAGAGCACCCTTTGCGGCCAATTAGAAGAGTTCGTGGACGTGAGATGGATGGATGGCAGGAGCCAATAGACCACTCGCAAGGCCCATCTATATCGTCAATGCCAGAGGAGACAGACAACCTTCCCGACTTGCCTACAATCTTGGAGCCTGAGATGGAGGCAATGATCGATGCATTGATTCCCATGGATGTTGAGACATCTGACCCGCTTAGAGAGGAAGCATCCATACCATTATATGATGGGTGCCGAGTATCTCGGTTGAAGACATTGCTTGCACTCTTAAGTGTGCAAGCGAAATACGGTTGGAGCGATACGAGTGTGACTGAGTTATTCAGGTACCTTGCATACAGACTTCATTGTTTTTTTTTTAAACAGTATTATTGTAAATATGGATGGATTTTTCAAGGTGTTTTATGATGTTTTCAGGTTATTGAAATATCATATATTGCCACCTGCAAACACCATGCCTGAGTCTCGTGATGATGCACGACATGTTTTACGGAAGCTTGGCATGGACTACAATAACATCCATGCATGTATCAACGACTGCATATTGTTTCGAGATGAATACGAGACTATGGAGACATGTCCAAAGTGTGGTGCTCACAGGTATCGACAGGACTTACAAGGGCAGACCATCCCTCAAAAAGTCCTCAGACACTTTCCGCTCATCCCCCGCATAAACCACATGTTTCGCACGTCTGCCATGGCAAGCTTGACAACGTGGCATGTGTAGAATAGGTCTACGGATGGAGTGCAACGAATATCAGCAGATTCGCGCGCATGGAGCCACATTGACTCTACCTTCCCAGGCTTTGCGCGAGAGCCAAGGAATCTTCGGCTCGGTCTCGCCATGGATGGTGTGAACCCATTCGGTCTGCGCTCGACTTCTTACAGTGTGTGGCCTATAGTGCTTGTCAACTACAACATTCCTCCATGGCTTTCTACGAAGAAAGGACATCTCATCCTTAGCTTGCTCGTCCCGGGCCGCTACAAAGTAAAAAATATGGACGTGTATCTTCGTCCATTAGTCGATGAGCTTAAGATTTTGTGGGAGGAGGGGGTCACGGTGCAAGATATGAGCAGGCGCGATGGTCGGCGGTCAGCCAACATTCGAGCCATTCTCATGTGGACGATGCATGACTTTCCGGGATTGGGAGAGTGCTCAGGTGAGCAGACATTTGTTCACGCCGGTAATATCTATATTTTATTTCATTCAATCAAGTATTCACTAGGTCGTGGATCGCCTTGCAGGTCTCGTTACCTCAGGTTATCATGCATGTCCATTGTGTGGGCCACAGTTAGACGCCCGAAGGTCACGAACCATGAAGAAGATGGTATATCAAGGACACGCCACTTTCTTGCCGGAGGATCATGAACTCAGGGAAGGTTTTCTTGGACGACCTCCAGCACGTATGAACGCTGCAAGCTGGTACGAGCTGAAAATGGTAAACCCGGAATCACATCCAAATGGAATGCGACGGTTCTCAGTTTTCTACGAGTTGCCATATTGGACCCACTTACAGGTCAACCACTTGTTGGATCCCATGCATATTTTCAAAAATGTGGGCAGCTTGCTATGGGACCACATCACAGGAAAGAGAGACACTATAGGGTCACGAATGGATTTAAAGGAGGTAGGTAAGATGGAGGCGCTTTGGCCGCAGTCGAGTGCTGAAGGGGGAGTGCAGCTTCCTCGCGCTCCCTGGGTTTTGTCTACCAAAGAAGAGCGCATTGTGAAGCAAGTAATCAAGTCTATCCGCACTCCGACGGGTATGATGCGTTCTCTCAGGTCCGCATTTTCTAAAGATGACCAAATGTCTGGGCTAAAATCCCATGATTGGCATAAGATATGTCAGGTTTGTGAACAGAATGGATTTTAATAAGCGTGGACATTTTGAAATTTGAAAAGTGACCATTATTCTTAATGCTTTCTCATTTGTGGCAGTTTGTCCTACCGATCGCGATCGCGGGATGCCTAACTCCAGAAATTCGTGGGGCCATTTACAAGCTGTCGACTTTGGTGCAATGGATCTCACAGAAAGAGATTAAGACGTCCTCTATTGAATCCGCAAGGCGGGGAGCAGTTGAGACGGTCTGTCTCTTTGAGAAATACCTGCCCACTAGCATGCTCACGATACAAGTTCACCTTCTTGTGCATCTTGTGGACGAAGTGGAGATTGCCGGACCTGTCCATACGCGATGGATGTTCTTCCTGGAGCGCTTCATGAAAACCCTGAAAGGCTTTGTGCGACAACGAGCTCGTCCGGAAGGTAGCATGGCGGAGGGTTGGTTGGTGTCAGAGGCATTAGTGCATATCTCACAATGGCTACCAACGGTGGAACCAGACAATGAAATGCTATGGACGCTCAAGGACGATGACAGGCTGACTGGAGATGTGGTGGTTGGAAATGGGGTAGAAAAAAGAATGGATGCCTCAATGGAAGAGAAAGTGAATCGCTTTTGTATGTTGCACCATGCCTCCATGGAGACGTGGCTCGCCAAGTACCAGATTGCAAGGCAAGATCGAGAGGAAGCGCGAGCTGAATTCCGACGCAGTACGCGTCACCGACCGATTCGATATCCCGAAGGCATGGAGGAGATGCCGCGGTTTATGTCAACACGATGGTTGCATGGAGCCTTGATCGCAGCATCCAGCGAAGGGGCAGAGGTCTCAATGGAGGAGTGGGAGTTCTCGAGGGGATGTAGTCCAAAGGTAATGAGGGGTTTAGAATGTGTCGTATCTGAATTTGTTTGCTACATCTAATTTGAGTGTTTCAATGTGCAGTACAAAATATATAGTGCAGCGTGGTCGCGCGGACGGCATTTTCGGGTGGAGCGTATTGACAAAATGCGCTCCACAATGGACTGTGGTGTCATGGCAAGGTTTGAGCAAGAGAGCCGGCGACGAGCAACGGATCCGAACACGGTTGTGGATGAGATGGAGTATTTTGGGAATTTGCAAAGTATTATTACGGTGGATTACCGTAGCTTCTCCATGATAATATTCGATGTGCAGTGGTTCAAAGTGGTACTTGGAGGAGCTGGCGCAACGGTTCGACGAGGTCCATCTGGATTTCTCGAAATAGATTCCGAAAAAAAATGGATGGATTTGCGCGACACCTTTGTGTTGCCGGCACATTGTGAACAGGTAATCTTCTAGTCATTTGCTTGCTAATTGTAATACGACATGCTTTATGTCACAATGGTTTGAAGACGGTTTGTAAGTGTTTGTGAACAGGTAATCTTCTATCCAAATCCCCGACAACCTCGATGGTGGTATGTTATACCTTCAACTCCTAGAGGTGCGAGAGTATACGATCAAAGCGATGTTCCAGGCATAGATGAAGAATATATGCAAATAGAGGGATCGAAATTACAAGGGGTGGAGGCCACCGCAAGCTTGGAGCCCGCATCGGCTAACAATGATGGAAATACAGAAGTCGTAGAATTTTTTGAGAACGAGGCAGACTCGTTCTTTTGTGGTGACATGTCTATCGACCTTCCAGTGTATGCAGAGTTATGTCAGGAGATTAACATGGGACCATAGAATACTTCATTCTTGGAGAATTGTATTACTCAATTCGTTGTTTAGATCTTCCATAAAGGTAGATAAGATATGCATTTTAAGATGGATTTTTCAAAAATGATTTATATTAATGCGCTTTGTATAGTTTCAATTGATTATTCTAACATTATTTTTTATCTCTGCAGGTATCTTTATTTTCAGGATGAGTCGAGGGATGAGCGATGAGGAGTTTCAGGAGATGATGGCACGTATGTCTCCAGATCAGCTCGCGAGATTCAGAGAGATAGCAGATCAGGAGCTGTCTCGTTCTTCGTCAGGGCGCTCTGCTAGATCAGCTTCAGTGCGATCAGATGCTTCAGCTTCGAGCAGACGATCTCGACGCTCGCGACTTGGGCCAGAGGGAGGGACTGCGACTGCAGGAGGATCAGGGGGGTGCTGCTGTGGAGACACGGACGCGGTGTCTCCGTCTCGTCGTTCAGCTAGAGCTCGGTCACCTCCAGGATTTGTCACACCTGTGGGGACGTCCACTCCAGTTACTCCGGCTTTTGCGCAGCCGTCGGCAGATGTCACGCCTTTTGGTGGCACTCCTTTTGGGGGCACCCCCTCTGGTGGCACTCCTTTTGGTGGCACCCCCTCTGGTGGCACCCCTTTCAGTGGCACTCCGGGAGAGGGTACCCCCGTCGGTACACCGGATGTTCAGGGGTCTCCTGGATATGCCCAGGAGCGTGGACGGAGATGGGAGAGGGCCCATACGAGGCACACTCCTAGGGATTATGGATACCTAGTGGATGGCAGGTCAGGAGCTATCATCATGAATGATGAGGGGAGGAGGGTGATAGCTCGCATGAGGGAGTTGTGCCAACAAGTTTTTCGGCACAACGTCCTGGATCATTGGAGGAACATACCGGAGGGGAGCAAGGAGTACATAGTAGCATCCTTGCATGAGGAGTTCCCGGTGCCAGCCGCAGTGGATAGATTCTCTACGGGCTGGATGATGGATTGCATGCGTGCATACATGTCACATAGACGATCCGACGCACGCAAGGCAATCAAGAGTGGGGCTCCAAAGCCCGAGTGGTTAGATGCAGAGGACTGGCGCCGACTGAGGGAGGAGGCTACAAATTCGCCAGGACGTTGGAGTCAGCAGCGGGAGGCGGCGAGGGCACGAATCGAGGCCGGATCGGTACATCATCTTGGGAGTGGCGGCCACAGGACATATTTGGAGGACTTTGTAAGTTTCTCTTTTGTTTTGCTTATTTGTTTTTTTGAGATATTATTTGTACTGACAATCATATTTCTAACAGTTAGCATTTTGTTTTCTTTGCAGCACTCCATTACAAATCGTGATCCGCAAGGCCTTGAGACTCAATATGCAGAGAGGCACGGTCTCAGATCATTGATCGACCGATTGTACAGACGCGGCGGCCCAGTAAGTCTCTCATCTTTCATGTCCGTAGTTACCATGAGATATTTGAATGCATTATTGTATGGTGGATTGATATGTTGTTTCTTTTTCTGCAGAATCCGTTTGATGCTCCTTTGCAGAGGGACGAGCTTTCGGGGGACGACGATTTGTAGCTCGCCCTCGGATCCTTAGCGCTCACATACCTTTAGTTTTTAGTCGCCCGATCTATGTAGACATTTTCTATGTATTAGTGATATTGTTTTATGATTGTACCAATCGCATTTTATGCGATATCATGTATTTATTTCATCTATCAGTTTTATGATTTCAGTATAGATTCTTTTTGTTTGCAAACGCTTTGTATGCAGCAGTGCAGAAACTATTTTGTATGGCTCTCATACAGCACACAGTGCTATATGTGGCAGGGCAGCTTGCTGCCCTGCCACAAAATTTTTTTTTCCTCTGTTACCGTCGCTATTTGCGTCGCAAATTTACTGCAGGCGTCGCTATTGTCGTCGCTATCAGCGTCGCAAATTCTCTGCAACCGTCGCTATATGCGTCGCTATTTGCGTCGCTATATGCGTCGCATTTGCGACGCATATAGCGACGCAAATAGCGACGCATATAGCGACGCAAATTTGCGACGCATATAGAGACGCAAATAGCGACGCATATAGCGACGCAAATAGCGACGATACCATGGCGTCGTCAATAACGACGCTTTTTCCGACGACGGGG